>NC_050480.2:25271426-25571426 GCF_012460135.2 Molothrus ater
ACAGTAGATGTGTGAGGGAGACACAAGGTGAAGTTGCATCTAATATGGTGATTCACCCTTACTCAGAAAATCTGGTTGCTGCTATACTAGTTAATGTCGGGCTGCATTTTATTCAAACCAATAAAATCTTTTGTGTGGTCTCTTGACCCCCACTAATTGTCTAATTTACATTTAAGACAATAATGTTGCTTAGTAATTTTAAAAGGAAGTGTTCCCACCCTGGAGTGTTATCCCTGCATCTCTTCTGAAGAAACTTTAAACTGGTGAATGCTGCAAGTGAATGGGAGTTCCCTGCATTCCAGTTTGTAATTATCTCTCTTAATTGGTAGGGCTTTACATACTAATTCTATCTGGCATGCTCAGAGAAGGCAAAATCTGGAGTTATTCTGATTTACCCCATCCTGTGGAAGCTAGAGGAAAAGTAAAATTCTCCCCTAAGCAGGCTCAAAGGATGCAGGATGCAGTCCAATGACAATGTGCAGACTTAACTTTTAAGGACCATGCATTTAAAAGAGTAAATCCATCCTGACATTCTGGCTGTCAAATGTCAGTACAGAACTCAAAGAGAGGCTTAGAGAGCTATGCAGCATCTTAGGCCCAAACCTTACTGTACTAGAGGCAGGAGTTGCATGGGTTGAGAGGAAAACCATTACACCTTAAGAAATTATTCCATCTTTTCTATACTACTAAGCAAAAGTGGGGGGAAATGCTAAGTGATCTACAAAAGAAGCTACCTTCTTCTGCTGTGGTATGAGTGGAGAACTTAGGCAGCTAAACACAGACGTAGAACTGGAGTCAGTAGGTTAATTTCTCACCATTGCATTTTCACCTCTGTCACTAAAGACAGCTTGTGTTGAGTTTAAGTTTTGTATAAAATACTGTTGCTACTATTCAAACAGTCTGTGAGAGAACACAAGTGCTTTCTTGCTAAATATAAAGCAGGTATAAAAACAACTCAGAATGAGGTAGATCCCACTAGATATCGTGTTTGGTGAGTATTACCCCACTGATAGGCAGTCTACCAGCTGAGGTCACTTCCATCTGCAGGCTCTGTGTGTGCATACAAGCTGAGAGCAGAAGCTGTTTCAGACCAGAGGATGCATCAGGAATTCCCAGTATCACTGGTTTACACAATTCTGTTAAAACACTCCTGTTTTGCTACCCATTTTCCCTGGGTCCAAAGACACACCACAGTGCAGTACCACACTCCTTACACCAGTGTGACTTTGTGGAGGGATGTGTATAAATAAAATTGGATTGGATCTGCAGATCTAAGCTGATAAGGAAAAAAACCCCAACATTTTGCTGCTGGATATGTTGGTGTGTGGAGATGTTTAACCTGGATCATTTCAGCACAGACCCACAAACAGCTGCATCAGCACAACAGAGAAGCAAAACACTGGCACCAGACACAGGCATGAGAGGCAGGGGTAGGAAACAGGAATTCCTTAGTCTGTCTTGTGTCAAATCCAATTTATGTAACATCTAATTACATCTTTAGATTTTCCAAATGGGGGAAGGAAACAATCCCTCGTTCTTAAGACAAGATCTGATGCAAATTATTTTATATTGCTTGTATTTACACAAGAAACAAGACTTGGACATACTGCATTCACTTTTGAGCTCTGTTCTGAAATGAACTAAGGGAATTGTTCCCTAAATGATTGCTGGTATCCAACTGATCACAACTGATTAAATAATCTCAAACTTGCCAATTCCTCAAATGTTTCTAGTTTTTTCCCCCAAAGGACACTGTGTTCATCCAGCAGTAAATGACACTAAGGCACTTGCAGTAGCTGATACAGTGTGGCCCTCAGCAGATGACATGCTGAGATGTGTGACCATGATCCTCACAAAAAGAAGGCAGATATAAACCCCTTTAAGCTTGTGGCTGACTCATTTTGCTTTTATACGGTACAGCAGTAAAGGATCCACAGTAATGGTTAAAAAGGGTACCAGCCCCTGCTGCTCTCCCCTTCTCCACTCAGTGTTGCTGCCCAGTTGTAGGGCTTACATATCTCTGTCTTCAGCTGCAGGTCACAGCCCAGGGTAATACCAAAATAATCAGTGGCAGGCAGTGCCAGGCAGTGGGCAGTGGTGGCAGAAAACCTGATGGATACTCACTTTCATTCATACATACTTCTACCACAGAGCAATGTTTCAGCAAATGGGAAATGCCCAATGACAGATAAATCCACCAAAAAAAAAATCCTTGATATCTCTGAATGAAGACACAGAGCTAAACCTGAAGCTACATGTAGAGGAATACTGCCTTCCATTTGTAGACTATAACAAAGAGCACACCTCAACTCCCAGAAGAACCAAGAGCAGATCATGGAAGTGCCTTTTATAAGGCACCATAAAATTCCCATCCCTATAGCTGCAGCTTTTCAGCAGCTAACAGCCCAGATTATAAAAGACTGGGTCACATCTCACTTAATTGTAATGTATCTCAGCTTACACAGGCTGACAGTGTTATGAACGCCACAGGGAAGATTAATAAGAAGAAACTATTATCTTTATATTAGATACAAGAAATACAGAACATTTGGTGACTTTTTAGGAGAACACAATTAAAACAAAGTTTGGTAAGACAACAGCTCACTTCAATGGCTTGTTACAGAGGCATTCAAGACAAGACTGGCAGATCAGATTCACAGAATTCACAGAATGGCTAGGCTGGAAGAGACCTGAAAGATAATAGAGTCCAACCCATGCCCTAACACCTCAACTACACCTGAATGAACTAAATAAACTCACGTAGGATAAATCCCTTGCTAGCTGTTTTGATCTGGAGAAGACCCACAATGCAGCAGTCTAGTTTCCTAAGCTGTGCAGGTACATCTCATAGAGCAGCATTATACATGCCATACTTCCTGCATCCTTTCCAAAACTACTGCCCTTTTGCACAGAAGACAGGGCAAGAGAGGTGAGAGGGACTTCTCATCAGAAAAGAATGTGGCTCTTTTGAGTGAAGCACATTTATATTGTCATTGGTGGTGTTTGTCACGTCCACAGAGACTGCACACACCATGCAGTTTTCCTCCAGTGTGCACACAGAGCTGACCACAGCACTGCTGCAATCACAACTGAAAGGTCCTGATATTGCTGCAGAACAAACATGGAAATATGAATAATTAGTGACTTAGATAAAGCTCACATTTATAAATTACCTATCTAAATCAGTGAGGCTGCATGCAGTATAAATGCTTTAAACACATAGCTAGAGTTCTTCCCTCTCTCTAGGATAGGTGTTTCCAGTCTCTCCCATGGACCAGTACTAGCACTACTTATGTGACCTCCTGAGGAGCAGGCTCACACAGCTTACTCCTTCTTTTTCAAGTTACTTTTTGGCCAGATCAGGTCCCTGATCTGAGAGTGCAGTAGGGTCAGTTCAGCATTGCAGCAAAAGAAGTGGTAACCATGGGAGTGGTTACCAAGTAGACAGCAGATGGGAGGGAGGGCAAGGGTGACACTGACACATAACCTGACCTGGAGCATATCCTGAATCATGGCTAAAAGAGAAGGCTATGGGCACCACGAACCTGAGGGGTGTTCTAAGTCACAGACCTGCACAGTCCCAGCCACAGCCACTGCCATCCTGAACTCCTCCGCAAAGACTCAGAGAAGCCTCCATAAGGTTGTGGGGAGATGAGCAGAGCAGTGTCCCAGCTGGACACACCCTTGGCAGACTGAGGCAACCCCAGGCATTTATAAAGACAGAAATTAATTGCTCTGCATAGGAGTCCTCCTTCCAAACATCAAACAGGGGACAGGCTCTAGGGCTGGCCCCTAAAACTTAGATGTAGTTGAGTGTTCTCTGACAGCCCCATCATTTCAAATGCTGCTTCTTCACATGAGGGACTGTGCCTGGGGGTTCTGAGGGCAGCTGGAAGTACTTGCTGTGTGCTGTTCAGAGGTTCATGTTGTGTACTCAACTGATCAGCAAGAAATTGAGGGAAAATTATTTCTCCCAGACATCTTTGGCAATTCATATTACTGCCAAGTGTACTCCAGGCTCAAAATACAGCTGTCTAGTCTGCAAAGCATTCCCATGGCCTTAGGACACCAGTCACCAAAAAGAAAATTGGATACGATTTTACCAATGGGCCTCTCTGCTGAGAGAAACTTCTCATTTTTTACATATATATAAATAATTTGGTTCTCAAAATGCACCTTCTAGCAAAAATAGCTGTCAAGTAGACTGCAATGAAAAGCTGTAAGTAACACCAGGCTATGATTTACATTCACCAAAACAGTTGGAACTACTTAAGGATAGGCTCCAGCAATAAGAATTCTTCCTTCAAACAGAATAGAACCCAAGTAACACCTCAGGCAGTGAGAAAAATTTGCCCAAAATGTTGCCAAAACAGCCCCATGATCAAAACAAGAGGGAATAAATAAGTCTCTCAGGGCAAAAGGTTCATCTCTTTGCTCCAGGTAGTCTGTCCAGGCAGTGCCCCCACAATGTGCAGCAGAAAGCACAAGGTTGAGCAGGCACTCTCTGGAGATGGGGAACTCACCAAGGTCAACAGCAAAGGCTGGCAAAGGCTTTCTCCAGGGCACCTCTTGAACTACCCACCCACATAACTTTAACCTAGCTTTCTATTCAAACTGATTTACATATGTTTTACTTGCTAATGAACCTACCTAAAGAGGGCTGCAGACCCTAGGAGGATTCCCCAAGTCTCTTGGTCTCAGGCCTTTCTCTGACTGTAGGGGGAAAAAGCACAGGGTTTGGCCATCACTTGCATTTCAACAGCTATGGATCACACAGTTTCATATCACAGAAACTGTTCCAAATACTTAAAATATTCCCCCTCAAACCACTCAAGTTTAATTTTTCTCATGAAAAAAATATTTAAAATAAAAGGCATGTTTCTTCAAACCAAAACACTGTCAGATCAGACACTGGCACAAGTTCAGACCTAACGTTTGTGAGGCTAGATCAAAGCAGAACCCCAGAACTAAAAGGCAAGGAATGAACAGGTCTGAATCTCTGCACTGTGGGGTTTTTTTTGAAAACCAATGTCGTTCCTACTGTGTGCATTATTTAAAGGTAATAGGTAAGGCATTTCTCAATGTACCAGGAGGGTGCAGGAGTGCAGCACACCCAGGAATCACACTCAAGCAGAACAGACCACCGAGATGGGAGGCAACAAGAAAGGCACAGATGGAAGTAGCTTAAATGCTGAGAGCTGGAGGGAAAATTTTCTGCAAGGATTCCAATGCCTCAGAATGATTGGTGGGAGCCTCAGGCAGGAGGCAGCTTTGTTGGCCCATGAGCAAAACCCTGTTTTATTACTTGGACGATTCGAAGAGAGCTCCCTCTTCTTCAGTCTTCAGTCCCTGCAGACTGCCTACCCACTACTCACTCCGCACTTCTTCCCTCTGCCACCCCCCGTGCCTAACACCAGCACAGTGCTGTGAAATGCAGCACAGGGACAGAGCTTGCAGAGACCTGCTCAGGCATTTTAAATCACAGCTCTGTCTGAAGCTGCTCAGAGCAGATTAAACACGCAGTTGTAAAAACACCTGGGGTAAAATCCCAGCCCTGTCACATTAACAGCTCCCATGCTCAAAAGCTTGCTGGAGCTTTGCACAATTTTTTGCTGTATACAGAGAAACAGGGAAATTTCTTTCAGCCTATGGCCCCCACATCACAGGTCTCTGTGCTAAACCATGGACAAATAATATCTATAAAAAAATCAGGGGAGTGAGACAATCAGGTCAACAAGCTGGCCTCCACCAGAGCAGGGGGACTGGAGGAAATACTGACAACTGGGACCTTGTTGACACTCAGTTGTCAGCTTCACATTATCTCTTCTAATATCATTTGAACACTCTTCTGCTGCCAAAAATGTGTGGAAATTTCAGAGACTGAGGGCCTTGCAGCAAGGTCAAGCTCATGTACAAAGTTAAACGTGATGCTGAGCACTCAGAATTACAGCCCAATGGCATGGGACAACCTGCCAGCCACTCACAGGGTCAGGGACTCTCACCCCAATGGGACCTGTGGGAATTCCCAGTGCTCAGATCAACTTCTCTGAAGAGAACACAATCAAACACCATATTGAACCATCACTACACCATGGTCCTACTCATTTCAAGAATTTGTTTCTTGGTTCAGGTAAAGTAAGAAAGTTCTCTTAATCAGATTTTGTCCTTTTTCTTGTACACATTTGCAATTTGCTTTCCTCCTGTAGAAATCCAAGGGTGACAGCCTAGACAGCACATAGACCCAGGGGAAGGTGATTCAAAAATTCTCTTTATTTTAGTTTGATCTCAGATGAAAGAGTAGCAAAGGAGAAGAGATAATTTTAGCCTCTGGGAAGAGGCGCAAAGAAATGAAGGGTCCCCACCGAGGCTGCCATTCTAAAGGCCTCTAAAACAATGCTGAAGAAATACTTCATGACTCTTGGAAAAGAATATCAGCATATATCATGCATTTTATGGCAAACCCTGGTTAAGCAAATATGCCAGATTCAACAGTCCCATTGGGCTCTATGTTCACATTTTGTGAATACTTCCAATTAGATACAGATTTACCCAATTCCCAACTTCAAGATACACAAATCTTTTAGGGGATCTTAAACGTGGAGTTTGGGTGGCCTGTGCCTGTGTACCTCAGATAGACCTGTCATCACCCCCTTTGCAAAGATACAAACAAACCACAATTTTTGCAGCACACTTGCCTTACCCTACAATGTCACCAATCAAGGATGAAAGCATGCCAGATATTTCCATCCAGCTGCTAAATCAGAACCATTTTGCTTATAGAAAATCTGCCAACTACAAAAATAACTTAATTCCAGGTGGTTAGTGGTGGGCTGGGTGGACCAATAGGGCATCAATACTGCAGTCCACACAAAACCACCATGAATTTGCCAAGAACATTTAGAAAAGAAAAACCCTGGATAACATATGAGGAACACCTACTTTCTGTGCGTGATCCACTAAATGTATTGCTCCAGCTGATCTGAATTACATCTTGCATTTGCAGATTTATTTCAAAGGGCATTTGTGAGTAAAAGAAGAAAAACCTGAAACAAGAGTCTTCAGTTGTTCTCCTGTGAATAAGGGCTGTTGTTTTTATCGACATAAGGAGAAATCACCATGCTAACACCAATAATGTGTGAAAGCTAAAAGCCAGCTCTGGCAAGAGCAGAACTCTTTTGCTAAGAATTGACAAACTTTTCAAATGTGACTAAACTGGGGCAAGCTCCAAGGTTTCCTAAAGCCACAGCAGTACCTGAGGAAATACTGAAATCCTGAATGTATCAAGGACAACTCTACTGTGTCTGGCTCTTTTTGATGTCTCTACCCTAAACACTTCAGCTATACCAATAAAAGGTACAACTAAGTTGAAAGAGTATTAAAGATGGGCTGGGTTTATCAAAATGAACAAAAATGCATGTTTATTTTCTGAAGTTTAAGGGCTATCCCTTGAAGTGTAACCAATGCAGAAATGCGTAGCTCGTTCCCTCTCTGATACAGTCTTGGCAGAGAGAGCTTTGTGTGATGTTGTGTTTCAGCAGGAAAGCTGCTCGTTGGTTGACAGGTGACCCCACAATGTGGGATATCCTCAAGTGCCATTTCACAGCCTTCAATGGCAAGTTAATGCCAACAAGCCTGGTTCAGCCAGCTAGGTCTGACTCCAGCGCACAGACTGCCCCATCAGAGTCCTGCTGCACTGTACCAGAGCCTTTCCAAGGAGCGGTGGAGTGCTGCACCTGTCCTGCAGCCAACCCAGGGCTGAAGCACTTTCACCTCTTCTGCCAAAGACCACACCATTGCAAATGAAGCACAGAGGTGATGGGAAGCCTGTCAATAACACCAAGTGCAAGCTGAGAAGGGGTGAAAGTGGTGTCCCACTCACATCTGAATTTGCACAGTTTGCTCTCTACAGAATTTTACTATTCAAAAAAAGGTTTGACCTTACATTGTGAGCGACAAAAACTTTACAGGTAGAGAGCAATATGCTCATTCTCTGTTAGCTTTAGCTACACATACCAAGCAAAAGGGGACAACAAAAAATAAGCTTGCAAGTTGAGGATGAAATGACAACAGAAAAAGACATGAGAGTAAAAATCTTAAATTTCTAACCTTTCTCTTTTAGTAAAGGAAAATTTTAAGTCATACTACTTATTACTCCTGATTGTTCAGACTCACTAAGCCTGCGAACACACTATGAAATGAAAACTTTCTTCTTCATACTTTCAGTGAATTAGAACATAATACTCTGCCCACATTCTTGGGTCACCTTCTGATATAAAGGTCTCAGCCCTGACCTCTAGAACAACACAACTAAAAAGAATTTGTCTAGCTGGTATGAAACAGAGCTTCCAAAATGTTTGTGACATGAACCTTATTAAAGCTGTGATAAAAATGGTTTTCAGAATCAAAATAAAGGCCAGCCCTAGAAAACTTTGAAAATTCATCTCAGGAAATTAATCTGTGATTAACACACTTTCATCACATTCTACAGAAACAGTGTTCCTTCTTTGGGAAGACAGTGCTCTTATAATGATTATTGGGAGACTGAGACTGGGTATAAGTCTCCATCTTGAGTACTTATTTCACACACACACACACTCCTCCCACCACTAAGTTCTGATACAACCTTTATTTTTACATTCTGGGAGGGCCTTGCAGTAGCATTTTCAGCCATGTGGCCAACATCTATCAGGTGTTCTTTGCCTCTGAATTAATTTGGGAGTCCTGTGTGTGCCCTGGGATCCCTTGCTTCAGCACACATGCCACTGGCTGTTTGTGATAATGACAGGCAATGGTGCAGCTTCTACTGAAAGGAGTTCCTGTTTCATGGTCCCATACTGAGAGCCCCCCGGGGAAGTTACATGTCAGAGTTGAGTCACTCTCACAGTTCATCACTGCCAAAAGTAGCACGTCCCATGCTCCAGCCCTGCCCTTTCTTCTCTCCATCCCAGCCATGCTAACACACCCTTTCCCTTGCATCAAACTAATGTTCATTAGAGCCTTCACTGAGCTGATCCAGTTCATTAGCCCAGGAGCAAACAATTCACTTTTTTGTCATGTTAGTTTTCTTCCAGGCCAGCGGGTTGAATCTGTTTCACGCAGGGCCTGACTAGTGCTAGACATGCTGCTGGCCAGGTGCAGGGGACAGGAGCCATAGGAGCAGGACAGGGCCCTGGATATCCCAGCACAAAAAGAGATGATCAGCTGTAACTTGTAGCTTTACCTTCAGCAGTCTGACCCCGATGGAAGGAGGTTTCTTTGCAGCCAAAGAGTGAAACAGCTGCAGCTCTTCTCCTTGAGCTCTCAGCAGTATGCCATGAGCCCTCAGCCCAGTAAGGAAAGGCCCTGACAACCAACAGGGACACTCTGAACCTTGCCTAATACCCTATGGACAGCCAAGGCAAAAAGTGAGTTTGATGCATTCATTGCAGTTGCTGGTGGTAGAGAAATACACACTGCAGCTTTCTGTGCTTTCCCATGGCTAACAGTTTTAAGATTGCTTGTACTGAGCGGGCATTTCACCACCTGCATCCAGGTGGGGTTTTTTGGGAGAAAAACCAAACCCAAAAGAGACACAGAGTTGGAGATAAAGGAGATACTGGAGAGGTACAAAGTTTGTCATATTCCTAATCCTAAAGGCCTTCCTCTTTCTATCCTTAGCGCAGATCACCTGTCTCTCCCTGACTATTCCTGCTTCTTGCCAGCATTTCAGACAACTTCTGCAAATTTGCATGCCTCCTCATGCACAGAGACCCCACCTAATTGCCTTTATACAGCTCCTGCAGGCAGTTCCTTTTATAAGGCCTCTAAGACCATTGCTCTACTATGCACAAGAAATCAACTACTAATTAATAGCCAGAAAACAAAGATCTTACTTAAGTATCTATAGTATATTAAATACTCCTCTTTCTCCTCTCCCTCTATTTTTTCCAGGGCACCTAAATTCCATTGGAGCTTAATTTCTGTGACTTGGAAAAATGTTATTTTGAGGTGCAATGCTATAGTACACTGGATATAGCTCTGTCTGTGAAGTTTCTTCACACAAAAAATAACACACATCACTGAACCTGACCGTGTGACCTGACAGTCCCTTCCAACAATGAAAGTGTTTTGTTACTTCTCCTTAACAATAGCTAGGAGGGAAAGGTTCCTTCTCCACAGCTGTTTCTTGACAACCTTCAGCACTCTACAATGACTGACAGACCTTTCAATAGAGGAGGTTGGACATTTATTCATCATGAATTGATCCAAGCCTTTGATAACCTGATAAAAGGACACAGTTGACTGCTTTGGTAAAGAGTCAGGATTCCAAAGACTGTAAAACAGTGGATATCATAAGTATTTAATCCATTTTATCAAAAGCAGAGTTAGTCTGCATAACTTATTTGTTCAATGATACTAATCTACATATTAGCCTTACACACACAATCTGACCTCTGATACATGTCTGCTTTCAGTTTGATTTTTGGCTTTACCTCCTACTGTGTTTTTCATCCCAAATGCATTGCTTGTAACTTCCCAGCCAAACTTAGTACATAAAGCTTGTGCATAACCCTCTGTCACCACCACAACATCCATGATACAATCAGTACTAGGTAGAGTTAACATCTACAACAGAAACTTCTCCAAAAGCCACTCTTACCACCTTTCAGCTCTTTAATGAATTGAAGCACCTGCTGCTGTGCAATGAAAATTCCTGCAGCTCTGAAAATTATACAGGAGGACAGCAGACAGGTCCCTTTAGGTTGTGAAAGAGGTTATGGTTTCCTTCCAATAACAGTTCCTATACCCTTTGATATTCTATCCACTTTTATAATTTCCCCCCGTTTTGGAGAACAGCAGCTGTCATAACAGAGCTCATCTTCTTCTCTGCCTGTCCCTGCATGGAGGGAGATTGGTGAGGATGGAGAGGACACTTGTAGGGAATCTTCAGCTCGGCTATGAGGCAAAGATGAGTCAGTGCCCGACCCGGGAGTCAGGGGTCACCCCCTCTGGGGCGTCACTGCCTTGTTCAGTCCACTCACAGCTAATCCCCCATGAGTGGCTCTCGCCAAAAGATTTCTTTATCCCCTTGACTGAAAAAAAATAACAACAGAGTTAACAAACCCAGTAAAAATCCATGACTCAGGCAAATCCTCAAGGATCAAGTGGGGAGTGGGAGGGAACATAAACTAATCTGAGAGTCCAAAATGTCTTTTGCCAAAGCCTTTTAAAAAACAAAAACTTCACTAGGGTCTCCTCGTTAGTGGTGATTACAGGGGAGGCATTTCTTTCTTTCTTTCTTAACTAAGAATCTCTTCTCAACAACACAAACAAGGGTAGCCCATTGACGTGGTGCAGTGCTTTCTAATCCATCTGAGCAGCTGGCTTTGTATGCCTTTTATACATACTGATGGAGGAAAAAGGAAGGCTTCTTGGGGAGAAGAGCCTCTGTCTCTTCAGTGAAAATACTTGCTTTACTGCTGCTGGATGGCCAGCACTGTTCCTAGGGAATAGATACAATCCTTTTTCTTTTATAGAAACATTTTACAGTACATAGTTTTGAATATCAGCAGTGACTCGCAGAAGTTATAAGGGATAATTTTCTTCTTTGTTGCCCAAGAGAAAATTACAAGCATCTCAGACATTGGTTCTGCCACTACTTTTCAAATCTGCAAACATCAGCCCAGTCTCCTGGGGTTAAAATAAAAGCTCAAGTGATGTCACTAAATTTCAGTAGATGCCTCACAAATGAACAGGAGGACAACCCAGAGCAGCATGCACACAAGAGTGAACAAAATCTTCCTATGTGCAGAAGGGCCTGGATATACCTGTGAATTGTCTGCAATACCAGCTCACAGTGCTCATTTTCTAGGTCTATTTAAGGGGTCCAGCATGGGAGAGACAAACCCTCAGCTGCTGTCACAGCTTTCAGTGGTTCCTCATTTGCACCAGTACCATTGCAACAGCTCAGAGCTGCAGGGAGAAATCATTTCCCTCCATTCCACATCCCTGACACGTGGTCCCTTGTGCTCCCAAGGGCACCATCTCCAGCACTCACTTTGCCTTTCACAGAGCAAATAACAGCCAAAAAACCAAGCAACCAGCCAAGAAAAAACCACAAAAAGAAGAGCTGTCATTACTATAACAGGTGGTAATGAGCCCTGACAAGGCACAATCCTTCTCATGGCAATCTAGAACTTCCTCATGAGGGCAAGAGGGTGAGGAGGGGCAGGCACTGATCTCCTCTCTGTGGTGACCAGTGACAGGACCCAAGGGTATGGCCTGAAGCTGCATAAGAGGAGGTTCAGGTGGGATATTAGAAAAAGGTTCTTCAGCCAAAGGGTGGCTGGGCACTGGAACAGGCTCCCCAGGGAAGTTCTGCTGAGTATCTTACATAAGACTGACAGAGTTGAAGAAGTGTTTGGACAATGCTCTCAGGCACGTGGTGGGATTCTTGGGGTGTCTTGAGCAGGGCCAGGAGTCTGACTCAATGACTCTTGTGCGTCCCTTCCAACTCAGTATATTCTGTGATTCCCTTTTTGTAGCATTATTATTCTCTTTTGTCTTAAGCTACCTTACAACACAATGTCACAGGATTTGTCTTTACCTTCCTACTCCAAGACCTGAGCCCACAATCACTCTCCTCTCTCCAAGTGGTGTCTACAAAAAGCACTTTTACTTTTGGCTTTCCTGTCCCACTGTCCTCACAAGTTCTCCCATTTTTATTTTCCAAATGCCAACATACAAACTATAGCAACAGTGTTGGACCCAGTGTAGTTCTTTTTGCTGAATATTAATCCTTGTAAAAAGCAAAATTACGCTTTACTTTCAAAACTTTTATAGGGATTCATATGTTATGAGTTTCCACAAAACTCAAGAATATTCACTGAAAGGTGGTAAGAGCTCTGAACAAATTAATATTTGGTATTACCTGAAGCAAATTAATTTGAAATTTTACACTGGGTAATGTAGCTTTTCCCACATATCATCTACTTCATCTACTCAATTAGCCTCAGTGAGCTGAATTTTTGGTGGGCTTCAATTTTTTGATTCTTGGTATGAATTAAATAACATGGATGTTGTCTCCCTTGCTGTCTTGTTTATACTTCATTTTATTTCCCATGCCATGTCTTTTTAATCAAAGAAGTTGTCGCTGTTTTGCTTCACAGATGAGAGCAGAAAATTTTCCAAACCATCATTTCCTTGGCAATACTGTGGGCTCTAGCCCCAATCTGAGGGGCACAGGGGTAGGTGCTGTAAGGGACAGCACCAGGACGTGCTGTGGCAGCGCAGAGCTCTGCTAGAGCAGGTGCAAGATGAGGCTTGGAGTCAACAGTTCACTGTTTTGTCAAATGCTGTTAGGATTCCCAGCTGTGTTTTGACCAGCTTCCATAACCTCATGCCTACAGGAGAGCACTTCTCAGGCACAGCCTCCACTGAGCCCCCAGAGCAGTGCAAAGCCTCCAAGAGTGCACTCTTGGCAAAGCTAATGCAAACACAGCCCTTATGAGCTCCAAAGATGTGAGTCAGAGCTCACCTCTTTCTGCAGACTCCTTTCCCTCCCTTCACGTCAGAAACATTCCCATCAGGCTACTGGTGAAAGACATCTTCTAAAGCAAAACACATTCAGATTTTGTGTTACGTCTGTAAGGACTTTTCTGCCCAAATATTAGAAACAACACAGACAAATTGCTTTGAAAGTTGTTAGCAAAGGAAATTTTAACTTTATGAGCAATTAAAAATGCATGCGATTACTGGTCTGTGTTTTCAAAGAACATATGTGCATATCTATAATAAAACAATAGGGAGGCATGACTGAGAACTAGCATTTAATGCTAGAAACTTTGAAAAATAGTTCAGTCATTGTTTTGAAGGTCCCAGTCCTTTCCAGAGTTGACAGCTGTGAGGGTAGAGCCACTTAGCCTTGTTTAATGCAGGAATGAAACAACATGTGGAAGCACTGCACAGGACAGCCTGGGCAGAGATACACATCTTCTGGGAGCAGTCTAGCTATTCTTTTCCTCTTAAGCCAGTTTCCCTTCAAAGCTGTGAGTAAAGGAAACAAAAAGTTGGATATACTTAAGGGTTTTTAAACATAACTAGGCTGCTTCATTTTTCATGTCTTTCATTTGCTGGGGCTTTGCAATTTGCCTTCAACCTCCCTGCTGTGAAGTCCTCAGTCAAGTCAAACCTGTTTGCCCTTTGTGCGTGTGCGAGTGCCCTTAGACCCAAGCTCAGCCAACAGTTTAGAGTAAACAGACCTACCCAGGGAGGAGCTGGAATTTGAACTGCAAATCATGTGTGTCCCAAACAATTACTCCCTCTCCAGGTGAGGGAATGCAGCAACATTTCTGGTGTCTAAGCAAATTTCTCTGCAGCAGTTTGCAAGATGGGAGATCGGGCTTTTTCATCACAGGCAGGGCAGTGCCTTAGAGAGACTCATCAACAAAAAAACCTGCTTAGCTAACTAGTCTGCTCCTTATGCTTACCTGCTGCTGATTTGATGAGCTAATACTCTAAGAAGAGTAGGTCCATCCCAGAACCACCCTCTTACCTCAGTGATTACGTCTAAATCATTCTGCTGAGTATCTTACATAAGACTTGCATAAGTGATGCATTCTGCTCCTGGTAAATTTGGTTGCTCTAGCTAATGAGGAGTACCGCACTGCGAACTTACCAAACTGCAGAGCTCCAGATTGACCAAAACTGCGCTGTCTGACACAGTGCTCATCCTGTGACTGACCTTTCAAAGATTAAACCTAGGCAAACTATTGAAAAGCCTGAGCAAGCTGAGACCTGGCAACAAAGGCAAACACTAGCACAAAGGAATCACAAAGAGGAAAGAAAAGGGTAGGAATAAATAAGGGAGAGTGTTAATCTCTCTCCATCTGAAAGAGCAGAGACCAGACACAGTCCTGAGCACGGAGGGGTTTTTGTATGGAGCACCAAGATCTCCTCCCTCTACCTCCTCCTCTCACCACCACTGGTTTAGTGATGCTCAGATCTGGACCTGTGAACTCACCTGCTACATATGCATGTCCTAATTACACTGGATAGTCCACTCATCTCTTGGCCACATAATTTAAAATGTAAATGACAGGTCTCAGATAAAGGTTACCTGTTTGTAAAAGATCATGTCCCATGCAAGACCTGCACATCCTGCTCCCCACAGGAAAACATCTCCCTTCTGCATTGACTTAGAAGATTTCTCTGAAGACAGGTCAGGGTGGATGGAGACTGAGAAGGATAAGCTACATAATTGGTGTGGAGAGGTATCAATTCCAGGCAGTGAACTGGAAGAGAGCTAGCTAGCTTCAGAGAGCTCCCTTAAAACCCTAAGTACTAATCACTATTTCATTTTTTCTACCTCTTTTCCCAAAGCCCAAGGATTCAGGCTTTGTATGCAGAGAAATGCAAGAAGATAGCGTGCACAAAATACATAGCCTGCATTTGTCATACACATCCTGCTATCCTTAAGTCAGAACCCGATGATACTTTGACTATCACACAGAAAAAATGCATGACCTCCTTTATGTAGAGAGTATGTACAGTGTTACCTAAAACTTATACTAAATTTGTAAGAAGGGTGGCCATTGGGACTAAAAGAAAAATGAAAAAACAAAGCAACCCATGAAACTCAACAGTGGTTGAGAAATACACTAATGAAGGTGGATGGTGCAAGCACCATTTTCATCCCTTGTCATTATGAGGCAGTTCTTATTAGGTGATCACATACTGCCTAGACTCCTGCCTCATTCACTGCATAATTATAACCAAAAGGAAGGTAAAGGTTTTAACCTGAAATGTCTTGGCAGCTTGATGTAGGAGTCGCTTAAACTTTGCTTTAAGACACATAGCACAGTCTACAGAGAAACACAGTCAAAGCTAAAAAGCCTGTCTTAGGCACCAAGTCTTTTATTTGATGTGACCGGCCTGGTTATATAACAGGGGGCCAACCTGGGAGAGGCACGAACTCAGGATCTCGATTTGCTTGCTGTCGGCAGGTGCTACGTTGTGTTGTGACCTGTTCCAGCCACACCTATAATCACACAAGGAGCAACAGGTAACTCCTGAGATTGCCTTTTATCTTTAATCGCTTCCTGTTCACACTTCATTCTGCCAACACCTCCTGTCAGGATTATTGCTGTTTATTTCCCATGAATATCTAAGAATATCATTCATCCCAGCAATAAAGGTTTCCATGCAGTGAGGCATGCTTCAGAAGTGGCCTACAGTATTTCCTAAAAGGTTACTTGACTGACTTGTTGGTTGGGAAAGTAAACAGGAAAACCTACATTGTCTGTCATAAAAAGCAACAGTATTAGGCAGGCAGAGATCACTCAGGCAGTTACTCCAGTGTAGTTTTCTAGAAATTAAAGTCCCTTAAGCAGATGAACTCATCTACCAGTGGCACCACTACTATGAGACCGATCTTGAAACCCTTAGTCAGGTTGACTTGTTTCTTCTTACGAATACTTGGATGAGACACAGTTACAGATTTTAGATAAATGCATCTGTCACTTACTACTCAGACACAAGATTTCTAACAGATGATGGTTTTATTTAGTTTATGATCCTAACTGCACAGTACAACATCTGAGTCATACCACAGCCTCTTAGACCATATCTCCGTCTCCCACCTACACATAATGATACTTAAATGGTCAGCCTAACTGCTTTCAAGACAGCCCTGAAGAGCCCAGTAATCAACTTCTCTCTCATGAGGCCCTGCAAGAGCTGGCAGCAGTAAGTCCCATCACCCTTGCTACATCCCACCACACAACCAACTCAACAGATGGACATCACTGACCTTCAGGAAATGTTGTTGGACAAATATTTTAAAATACCAGAATCTGCTTGGGAGGTCACACGCAAAGTTATATCAGGGTATTTATAGATCTGAAAACAACACCTTTTTTATTGAAGAGAGAAGTAGTAATAGAGAGAGAGAAACAGGCAAATGAGGAACACTAAATGAAACCATGAGAAAGTTACCCTGAAACAAAGGGAAAAAGGGTTGTTTCTTGCACTCGTTAATATTCAGCTGTGGAGCACACTGCCACAGGATACTGCAAATATCAGCGCTGAAAGGAGTCCAAAAGCAGCTGCACCAAGCCATGTAAGAGATCCACCAAGGGCTACTAAGCTCAAGGATAGCAGCTTCAGCTCCAGAATGCAACACACTACTGAAACTGGGAGAGTCTCACTGTAAGGAGCATCACTAAGTCTGTCCTTCTCTTTTAGCTCATTACTGAGCACTGTCAAAGGACAGCAGGAAGTAATGTTATCATGATGCCCATTAAGCAAGGGTTCCCAAGTAAAGCCTTTCTTTCCACCATTCTTCATGCACTTCCTGTCTCCACGGACCAGACACAGCTGTGATAACCTCAGCCCTGGTGAAGAACTGCCAACAAATAGTGTCAAAATGCAGACACTGGACAGGCCAGAGCCTGCAAGGGTCAGCATTCAGCCCCTGTTCAACATCTCCGTCAGCTCCACAGAGTCTGACCAGTGAGAATTATTTTACATCTCCCATTTCACACACTTGCTCTCATTCTCTTTCTCAAGTCACAATTTTGTCTTTGACCAGACTCATCTGCACCCCAGGATAACAAAAGTAACACTTCATCCTCACAGCACTATGGGCAGTTTCTAGTGCTGCTTTTTCCTTATTCTATTAAAAATGTCCCACTTTATAATCAGCATGAACTGGAGTAGTTTTGGCTGCTGTGTGGAGCTTCCCCTACTGCCGTTATGCAGTTTCATAACTAAGACTTCTCTGCCTGAGTCAACTTAAAACTACTGAAAATGTCAACTATATTTCAAAATTAACTATTGCCAGAAATGGTCACACTGCTTTCAGACAATCTTACTTTTGGCAGACATCCCTTGAATGCAAAAACTGCAGCATTTTTAAGTATCCACCTATCCTTCATCCTCATTAGTATTCAATAATGGTGGTAATTGCATAACTCAATAATCAGTTGCAATTATACCTTTAAGAGGCTTTCAAAGAGCCAGTTCTCTCCTGGTGTGTAAACTCTTAATTTGTGTATAAACTGGCTGCATTCTGTCCTATCTCTTCCAAAAATGTACTTAGCATTTACTCTAAATGACTCCACCTTCTTCCACTTTCTGACAGGATCTGTATTCCACATAGTCAAGAAATAAGGAGCTATATGAAGGATCAAAAGAAAGTCCTGTACTGCTGGATTTGTCACAGGCCTCAGGAACTTTCACACTCCTCACTATGCAACACGATATCTTAGTTTGTGCTTGATACTATTGATTCTCCTACCTATAAATTATAGCAACTTCCCCTCTTGCTGAAAAGCCAAGCATGCTCAACTCCTCCTTCTTATGAAAAATCTTAGACACCAGTTGGGAGGCAACTTCATGTATTTAAGTAAAACAATATTGATTTTTATGAGTCTAACCACAGAATATAAACAGCACATTGCCTATTTACCCTTATTTTATGGGTGGCACATTAGCATTCTCTTTATCACTATGCCATGAATGAATGAAAGGCAGAAAAAGTTTGCTATATATAAACCATTCATCTAATTGTGGAGCTGCTGCACACAATTGCTTTGTGCAGAGGAAAAAGATGTCAGACTTTGCTATTGCTTGGAGAAGGAGCAGAAAAATGATGGCCAGCAACTTCAGGGGAGCATCTCTCGTTAATGACTAAATGGCGGTTCTTCTGGATAGGTATTGGAGCAAACTGCTATCTGCAAACAGAGTACAGAGAACCAGGATAAATTGGAATACACCAAACTCTTATTCTTTAACAGAATTCAGGCACTACCAGACTCTAAACTGGAACATTTTTTTCTTAAACTTCCCTTTAGGAAGGATCTTATCAAATGGAACCTCAGTCCACAGATAGGATCTTTGTCTAACACCTCATCTCTAAGATATCAATGCAGATTTTTAAATATTGAAACTAATTGAAGTTGTAGGGAAAAAATACTGTCAGCAACAATTTTGTCAGCTTTTGCCTGACTGGTTGGTTCAATATTTTGGTAGACACATTTGACTTCCACAATGTGCTCCCTACCTTGTCTCATGCAATAGGAATTTGAAAACCCAGAGTGTTTAATGGTTTGTTTGAACTGATGTCACCAAGATATACAAACACCTCTTTAAAACAGTGCCCTGAGAACAGAACAAAAATCAATCCTTTCCATGTGAAAACTCACTTCTTTAGATCTTTCTTTCAGGCAGTAGAGTTCTTGTGTCCTCTTCCTGCAACAGGCAGAAGGACACAACCCAATCTAGAGGCAATGTTTCTAAGCATGTTTCCTTTCCTTTTGGATTAATCCTTAGAGCAGAGTTTTTTATGCTCTGGAAAATGTATGCTGCTATAAATTTGCAGCCAGCTGCTACTGGCTGTAGCAGCCCTGTTTGAACCCAGTCCAGTGTAGGTCACCAAGAGTCAATGCTGGAACAAGCACTTCTTCACTCTTAGAATTGCATCATCACATCACTTCCCAGCAGTGTCTTATCACTGATGATCTGGGGACAGAGATTTTTGTTCATTTGCCAGATGGAGCTTAGTAAAGCAAGAACTTTCTGGAATACCTGAAGGAGAGAAAAGCTATGTGTGGCCTTCTCTCTCTTTTTTATTTTTTACTGAAAAGTAAAGCAATCACTGTTAGCTTTGCAGGAAGATCTTCAGGGTTAGCCACAAAACCAGAGAACCTCAAGTAAGTAAAGGTCTAAAATAAAACAAAAACCAGTAACAAATGCATTGTTTTCTCTTGCTTCTAACACAATACATCCCACTAAGCCCCTAAAACCAATCCTGTATGTATTTAATTGTGATTATGCTGAACGCAAGACTACCGGAGCCAGAAAATGTCTTGGACTGGGACCAACAATTGTTTTCCATTTTGAAAACTTCACAATGAACATGGCTGGAGACTTGGCTCCCACTCCCTGAATGAAACCCAACATCAGCTCTGGGTCCCAAGAGTCCCAAAACTGAAGTGACTCAGATGCTGCAAAGGTCAGTGCAACCAAGAACCACTGCTGAATTTACTATTTTTGCTATCATCATGTCTTTAGCCCTTAGCCAGGACCCCTACTGCATTAAGGAATGTGCAAGTCATCTTGCAAAAGTAGTCCCTGCACCAAAGACCTTACAGTACAAATTTCAGCAGGCTCGATCAACTACACAGAACAAGCAAGGGGGGCAGGAGGGACCTGGTAACCCAAACACAAGCACATACTGGCACAATAAGCATTAGTCATGGCTTACCACCAACTAATCACCAAAAAAATATTTTCCAGTAACAGTTCTCACTTTTACCAATAAGAGACCCAACAGAGCTTGTTTTGTTTTTTTTTTTTTAACCTCTCTGCACTCTCAGTACAGAACCACCTACAGACAGAAAACCCTTCTCTCTCATACTAGCACCATGACATTTCACTGCATCTTGTGCACTGGGCAGGGGGAGGGGAGGTAAACCATGGCAAGCCAATCAATTAGATGCAGACTGGCCCTTCTTTTTATAGTGAAAGGGTTTTATTTTTTCTCCTAAGAGTGAGAAGACTCCAAAACTATTCTTATAAGGAGGTGTCAGTGAGGTTTTTGATTCAAAAGCTCTGGGCAAACCTACAGTTCTCAAAAGCATACTAATTTTTCCTCTCCTATGCTTTGTTCTGTGCCTGCTGCTCTAAGTGCATTCACCAGACCAGCTTTTATTAATAAGATTTAGTACTCTGCACTAATAGCTCAGAAAGAGTCAATGATCTTCTATGTGCTATTTATTATTCTACTAATTTGAAAAGTGCTCAACTTGTATGCTTATGCTCCCAAGGTCCTTGCTGGGTCGGAAAGGCAAGCCACCAATGATGGTACAAGGTGCAGTTTGGCTCCAAAGGGGGGCTGTGAGCACATCCTGAGGGGTCTTCTCCTGATGGGACATGAGCAGAGGAGACCAGCTTTGCTCAGCCAAGGTCTACTTCGTGTTGGCTGGAGGCACTGTAGTTATGTGATTGAGTCTACCAATTTTTTTTTCTGCCTTGGGCTGGGAACTGCAGTAAGGGGTTGTCCTTTAGCTCCTCTAGAACAGGTTCAGACCTCTGGAATTCCTGGATCTTGAAGCAGACTTCAAAAAATGGAGAAGGAGAGACTGGACTCACCTTGAAAAGTCATGTTACTATAACACACAAGCCTCTATCCTCTATCAAATTAGAGGGGCTTCTAATTATTAAATTATAAAGGCCCTTCTCCATTTCTCCCTAAGCTGAGACTTGCTAGGTGAGCCAAGCAAAGTAAGTGGATTCATGTGCTCTAAAAGCACACCATCCAAGCAGACATGAATCCTTTTTCCATTCAAAGCAAGGCATTGTTTGTGAGCTAACTATATATTCCCCATGGTCACAGGGCAAGAAAAACATTCATTCTGTCTTTGACATGATACTATAATTCTCCAGGCTTTCTCACTGTAATGGGTTCAGGGTAAATTCCCCGTTTGTCCTGGCCTCACAGTTCCCAGCAAATGAGTCCTAGAATGATAGAACACCATTTCACTGAACTAACTAGCTGCTTTTGGCTTTCTTCTCATTTCTCCCCTGTAACACAGGGCCTTTTATCTTGGGGCTGTCTCCTCCTGGGCATGCCTCCAGCTAGCCTCAGTGCCTGCTGCACATGAGCACTGTCTAGGCAATATCAGCATTGCTTTAAAGTGTACCAAATGCAGAAAAACAGTTCCTTTCTCTCCCTCCCACCCCCCCCCCTTTTAAATAAGAATTTTTTCCGTGTGGTTAGAGAAATAACATCTGGAATTACTGAAGGCTGCCAAAATGAGAGAATGAAAACAATGAGTTGAGTCACACTTGAACCTGCCAACTTCATATAATTCAGACCTTCTTGAGGCAGTTTGAAAAAAAAATAAATAAAAGAAAATGTTTTAGTATGCCTTTGACAATGCAATTAAAAAAAAAATCTGCTGATGTCAGTTACAGAGTTGTCCCAGTCATAGCATCGTGGTATGGGCATTCATCCTAGGAGCACTCTGATACCACAATATTTCTGTATTTCATCTTACATATGCAAGAGCAGATCAAAGTTTCTCTTACTAAGCAGAGACCCACTGAGCTAGTGGAATCTCGCCCAAGAAGAGATGTTGAGCCTCACTGGACATTTTTACTCCATCTCACAATGCAGTGCAGAGAATTTGAAATTGTCCTAAAAGTCTCTTCATTTTTCACACTCATGAACAGTACTGGTGTGCTCTAGTACACTTTAAAATGGTTGCATACTATTCCAATGTAGTCTCTGTAAAAGATCAGCTTCTGTATGATACCCTAACCCTTATTAAGGACATTACATTTCTCTGTCTGGTCTAGGAAGGACTTTCAAGTGCTTCCATTGTATGAAATTTTCACCTCTTTTCACTTCAAAGAGTTATGCTGTGCCAGCACATAGGCCCAGCAAAGCTGCACTGCCAGGACCCACAGAATGGAGAGTTAAACTGTTCAATGAAACAAGAAACTCAGGTGATACAAAATACCAGCAAAATATTCTGTGAAAAAAAAAAATCACAAATATGAATCAAGCCAGGCAGCCTGAGGAGTCTTCCATGGAATTTAAATGCAAATGTAAGTGTGTCAGGTGGAGGAAGAAAAGAGCAAACTGGAGCCTTGCATACATGAGAGAGAAGACCAGCAAAGCACAGCAATCAATAGACAGCAGAGAAGGACTTGTAGCAATACTCTGGGAAAAATCTAATAAAGGACTCTGGATAACAGGTTTAGCTAGAAAGAAGTACAATCAGCCAGGAAACTTTCTGCTGCTGATTAATAAACAACATGCTCAGGGATTTATAGATATTGTTTGTAATCTGCCTGTATCCAAGACATACCAAACTTCATCATCCATCCATTCCATTATTTTTTTCTCTTTAAAGAAACCGTTTCAAAGACTTAAGTGAAGCTGACTGCTGGGTCAAGCAGGGTTGCATAGTTCATATCTCAGCAAAGCACAAGGAATTATTATCAATCCTGTATGGTACCATCTGACAATGGAAAAAGATGATGCAGAGTCATGCAGGATTACCACAGGAGATGCTACACTTTCATCATGAGAGCAGCTATAGTGGCAACCCTTCTACAAAAGTGCTTTAACTGGTGTTTCAAAAAACCCTTAGACACAACCCCATTATAATTTGTGCTAATAGTCCCCTTGTCTGACCTTATCTTACTGCTATTGCTTCCGTGGCAGGAGCAGGTGACATTCATAGCCGCTTTCACAGCAGTGTACCAGTGTGATAATTCCACCCTGGGTTCACCAGCCCATTACTGGCTCAGGCAGAAGCACCCACTCCCCTTCTTTCCTTTCTCTAAAGCTGCCATTTCACCAGGCTATGGCAAGGTACTTTCTGCACAGCTATCACAGTCCCCTTCCCTCAGTGCAAACCTGCTGGAAACTCTTATCGAGCTTGCCCACTCCATTGTTCCACACTATCACGTGTTATCTCAGAAGAGACTGCACATTCAGCACATGGCAGCTTTTTTCTTTTCACTAAGTCCCCTGGCAACAGTTCCAGTAGCTCTCCTCACCTCAAAGGCTTTAAACAATCCTACCAAGATGGCTGAGCAGCTAGAGATCCATTAACACAACTCCATTACGTGGAGAGACCTTTGTTCCAGGATAACACAGGGTAAGACTCACTATTTAGTTTAAAAGCTTTCATAAACAGTAAGCTAAAAGAGCCCCATCTGGTTTAATATCAAAAAGGGAATGTCTACAAGATGTGGCTACACTGATTGAGTTTTACTCTTTTAAATTCACTCCTTATCTTACACCAAGAGGTTTCCCATTTAGACAGTGCTAGGCTGCTAAACGGTACTTAACCACCCACTATTTTGTACTTAATAACTTACTGTCATTTAACATAAAATGCTTAGGCAAACCATGAGAGAGATCAGAATTCTGATCCTCATATTAAAAAGAAAAGGGCTCCAGGCATTAGATTGTGAAATATGATTTCCCAGGATATATTAAATTCTGGGTTAGTCTTCTTTTTGATATCACAGAAAGTCAAACCTCATTTCATAAGAGGGCACTTCAACATGTTTTGCATACAGCGTGCTTTCCCTTGATAAAGGCTCTGTGCTGCAGCAAACTTGGAATTCGATCAGAACCTCTGGAGCACCCAGCAGTGGGTGTGGAGGAGAGCAAAACCCACACCATGAACCCCACCTCACCAAAGTTCCTTAGATAGTTCTACAACCAACACAAACAAGAGGAATGAGCCAAGGGGCTCAGCAGAAAGCACCACAGGCTTGCATTAAGCTGCAGGAGGGACTGCAGATACAGACCCCAGCTGGTACAGCACACATCATCTCTGTAGTACCACGTTAACTGTATTTCTGCAAGAGCCACAGCAGAATGGCAAACAAAGCATGCATTTAGGACCATTGGTAATCAAAAGGGTACTGAGGCCTGAACTTTTTCACATACTATCAGTCTAACTGCAGAAGAACTGTTGAGAAATACTTACGACCAAAACCTAGCTGCAATATTTGTGTTTGGGACTCAGAGATTCTCACAGAATTTCAGAGAGACGCTCCCCTCAGTCCTCACGGTCTTGCATAATTTGTTCATATGTTCCTTTAGCTTCAGCATATTTCAAAGTGAAACATGGTTTGAAACACAAAAGCACAATTGTTTACAAGAAAACCTACAATGACTGATGTTACTAGAGATCAACAGGAGGCTGCATAGGGAAGGAAAGCTGGGAACAAAATGGAAAGAATGCCCTGATAATCTGGGGGTAGACAAATCACCAAAATACACCACCAACCACTCTAAACTCCTCCTCCTTTTCTGCTTGGGCACATAGTTCTCCAGAAGCAGAAGATTTCTCAAATTAATGGTGCTGTCCTGAGGTCAACAGAGTAGGATTTTACCCAACAAGTTTAAAGTGAAGGTCCACCACTGATAGTCTGACTTTTAAATTTATTACTTTGATTGTGCCATGCTCTGAACCAACTCCCTGTATAGGTGGCTGCTAAATTTGCAGGCTGACAGAGCCACATGTGGCACGTTAAACATGCCCCTTCACAGGGCTCTCCTCATCTGACTGCAATTGCTGAAGAGGGGCAGCCAAGCCAAGGGTGACATGGTCAAGAGCCTTTCACCATTCTCCAGCTTGCCTCAAGCTGGAGCATCCTCCCTGCTACACACTGCCACACCCCCTGCACTCCAGTGAGATGCTGCTGGCAGAAAGGTTTCAGCTGCTCTCCTGCAAATATCTGCTCTTCCTTGGCAGAAAACCTCACTGCTACGTGACCTGGTCTTGCTCCAATGCAGTGACTGTGGTTGGGTATTTCCTGTTCTTCTCCCACAGCAAGCTTGGAATAGGCAAAAGTGAATTTTCAGGACATCCTTATCAGCAGGTCATGACTTACAGCAAAAAGAAAGGTCTTCATAGCAGACCATATGGAAGAAATAAGGGACATGCCAGGGCAGGGCTTGCCCAGAAGCCAGCAACACTGAGGTTTGTTGCAGAGCACTCTAGAATCGGACTCTGGACAGTGGACTTGAATAATCACTTAGCCAAAGACCCCTGTGTCTTCTAGACCAATTTATATACCTATTGAAAACTCTCACAGGTAATATGGATAAAAAGCAATAATATGAGATTATTTCTATTTTATTAACATCATTTGTTAATTATTGAACTTCACTGTGTTTTGTAACAGATTAAGACTCTTCCATATTAATTCTTGTAAAATAGATTGCAAGACTCATCTCCAGTGAAATTTTGTCCCCTTCTTTCACCTTCCCATACAGAAGGGTGCTTGGTAAACTGTGATTATCTTCTATCACAATTCTTTTATTTGTTATAATTCGCTTTGATGGACACCTTGATGTGTGATTTGATACTTGCTTTTTTAAAAAGAACACATGCAGTATCATTGTTCTAGTCATTGTTCTATTGCTTCTTCCTGTGTTTCTAGCTTCCCCTTGCCTGCCCTTACTGATGATCCTCTCTAATGAAGGAGGGAAAAGGAGGGGGAAAGGGAATAATTATGAGTATCATCAGGTTCAGTATTCTTTGTAAGCCCATGTTTAGTCTGAAAGAATACATGAGACAGTGTAGATATGGCTCTCTCTCTTTTTGTAGTCTCCACCACTGACAAATAAGAGTATTCCCAAGGAAAAATCACCATTGCCAATTAAATTGGGACCATAATCTTGTCAGGTGGGCAACCCACTCTGCTCTAAGTTGTGCTGTTCTAAGAAATCACAAGGTCTTTGTTAGTGGTACTGCAAAAGTGGCCCAAGTTTCCACGTACACAAAAATGCTATTAGCCACTGCAATAATTTCTGCATTTAGTAATTGATGCTGCAATTATTTCTGCATAGGTTTAAAATCTATTTTTGGCCAACATATATGCCATGGATGGAAAAGTAAACTATGAGAGCAACTAAGCAATTGTTTAACAAAGAGTTAAGTGAAAACATTTGAACAAGACAAAACACTTTTAGTTAAGATTTGTGAAGAGTAGCTATTCAGAGAGAGCAATGCAAGATAAAAAAACCCAAACAACTCTGAAAAATATTCATGCTTCCACCCAACTTCTTGTAAGAACATTTTTAAAGCATCTTGCAGGCTTTACAAGTCTTTGGTGCCAGTGCTTATCAGAGCCTTTGAATCAACAACAGGTGCTTTACTATGAACTAGAGTACAAATCTCATTTTGATTACCCTTTTTTAGTAGTTCTTATGCTATTCTTGAAGTTTATTAAAACCTTGCATCCAGATGATGAGTTGAGCTACTCAGCTTTTGTTTGGGGAGTGGGCGTGGATGGATTGTTTCTAAACAAATACAGCTCTAGCCTTTGTGGTTGCAGCAAATAACTTAAAATATGATCAAGGGTGCACCTCCAAAACCTCAAATGCATAGGGAAAAAAAAGAAAAATTAAAAAATTGGTGGGTTTTGAATTTAACTGTAATAAGGATGAGTTTTACAATGCGAGGACATAGGGTAGAGCACAGCTATAAATCAGAGCCTCTCAGGCCCCATGAAGCAAAGCAAACTGTACTTCCCTCACCCTCAGCCTGAAGATACAGTAGGCAGTGGTATCCTATATCAGCCTGGCCCTGCTTCATGGCTAAGCAATCCAGCCTTTTTCATTCTTTTGCCTAAATTCTTTTCACTCTCTCCAGAGACAGCTCAGCTACAAGACATTAAAACAAAAGAGCATGGAGTATATCAAGCCTCAAACAGGCTTTTGCCTCTAAAACTACCCACAAGCATGTTGGGCATATAACACTACAGTTTACAACAGCCTCTCCTCCATCAGCTAGTACATCACCTTCATTACTTCATTAACCTGAAGTATGGAAGAGACTGTATCTAAAAAAAAGGAGGGGTGGGAGGGGAAGTAAAATCTCTGTGTATGAGCTCCTTTCTTCTTTCAGATAAACAACATACTTATGTTGCATCTGGGACAATTATGGGACTTTTCCCAAGATATTAAAAATAATTCAACAATTTATCTCTGTATCATGGTTAATGTTGTGTAATTATTACTGAAAGGTAACTGCATCCCCAAGGAGACAACATACAATAATCCTAGTTTGTAGTCAGGTGTCCAATGTGCCATTAGCTCCTTTCACAATAATGGAAATAAGAGTTGCCATTATTAACTGAAATCTAAGCTCACAGACACCTTAAATACATGCCAGTTTAAGACTCAGATCAGGTGTTCCTGAACCCTAGCCTCCTCCTGTATCCAATGGTCAGCAAAGTCCTCTTGACTGACAAGAAGTTTGAACTGTGTTTTAAGACTGAGGGGAAAAGTGTCTGGGAGGGTTAAAACAGATTAGCACAGAGCTGTAAGGTGATGAATGGAGCCTGCCCCTGCAAGTCTTCCAGGCTATCTTCATCTTCATGCCCACTGGGGACTGACTCACAGGTGTTTTAGGAAGAAGCAGCTGCCTGCTTTGTGACATTTCAGCTTTTGCCTCCAGGTTGAGAAGAATTTACGGGATGAGATACACAACAGAGAGGAGACAGTCTGCTGGAGATATCAAACTGCATCTGCTCCATCCAACATGGAGCTCGTCTAGCAAGTGAGAAGAAAGGTTTCCACATTTCAAACTCAAAAGGAGACCAGCCCCATCCCACTGACAAAGGGCAGAGATTCTGAAAGGGGAAATGCATTTAAAGTAAGTTAATGCCATTAGCGAATTTAGAGCTGCTGAAAGCTGCTTGACATAGGCTGACATTTCTGGAGAAGGACATTCTCCACTTGCAAGGGCAAACAAAACAGGAGGTGGCATTGCCCAGTTTCCCCCTCTACAGGTCACAGGGCAGAGATGGAAGGTGGGAACATGCATGTGAAAAAGCCTGCCCAGCACCAAGCAGGACCTTCACATTAAGCAGCCGTGCACAGCATCGCTGTGCCTTGCTCCACACCAAGCCCCCTCAGCTCTTCCTCCTGTGGGTAAGAAGCACACAAGAAAACTGCACACCAATTGAGCATATTTATTTTCTCAGTGCAGTCTGAACCAGTGAATTTAAATTTAAGCTTAATTTAAAGCAATGTATTGAGAAATCAACACAACTTAAAGTGAACTCTAGAAGTTGTATTGGTTTCTAATTAATTAGTCAGTCACCAGCAGTCATGGCAGTATTCATGTAAACAAGATCACACTTTTTGATGGAGTTTTCCTTTTCACAAGCATAAAACAGACTCATAGCATACCTGCAAGTTCGAAGATTAACCCAGCAGATAAGAACCTGAGCTCGCCTTGCCCCATGCTAATCAATATGGTATTATCCTATCTTCTAAGATAAATTGGTGAAGAAGTAAGTAAAAATGTGATTATTCTGATCTGGCACATGTTTGGTCTGAGGTGTGAGAAAAGTGAAAGAATGAAAGAACAAATGAACAGAAGAGAGAAAGAGAGAAAGAAAGAGAAAGAGAAAAAGAGAGAAAGAGAGAAAGAAAGAGAAAGAGAAAAAGAGAGAAAGAGAGAAGAAGAGAAAGAGAAAGAGAGAGAGAGAAAAAGAGAGAAAAAGAGAGAGAGAAAGAAAGAGAAAAGAGAGAGAGAAAGAGAGAAAGAGAAAAAAGAGAGAGAAAGAGAGAGAAAAGGAGAGAAAGAGAAAGAGAGAAAGAGAAAAAGAGAGAGAAAGAGAAAAAGAGAGAGAGAGAAAGAGAAAAAGAAAGAGAGAGAAAGAGAAAAAGAAAGAGAGAAAGAGAAAAAGAAAGAGAGAGAAAGAGAAAAAGAAAGAGAGAGAAAGAGAAAAAGAAAGAGAGAGAAAGAGAAAAAGAAAGAGAGAGAAAGAGAAAAAGAAAGAGAGAGAAAGAGAAAAAGAAAGAGAGAGAAAGAGAAAAAGAGAGAGAAACAGGGGGAGGGAGAAAGAAACAGAGGGAGAAAGAAACAGAGGGAGAAAAAGAGAGAACTAGAGGCCGAGTTTTTAAGACAGTACTGAACTAGCAATATCTATAGCCATAATCTATAAACATTGCAAGTCGTCTGGTTTTGCAGTTTTACTGTAACCTTTGTCCTAGGAAGATTACTTTATCTGCAAGTCAATAGCAACACAAGTTTTTATGAAGCATTCAACAAACAGAACATTCAAGAAACAGAGGGAGAAACAGAGGGAAGAAGTAAGAATTGGTGAGCAAATCTGAGCAAATTCTCCCCTCCCCCAGCCTTACTCTCAATCACACAACTTCAATCTCCAAAGTCACATTAAGTCCAGAACCAAGCTAAATCCCCCCAGAAGCGTGTGAGCGGAGAAGAAAGAGCTGAATGACCAGGAAAGGGGCGTTCCTTGGTTCAAAGAGTCACCGAATCTATTTACAAAGGAGCCTGAGAGGTCGGAGCAGGGTCCGTGCAGACATTCAGAATTACCCTGGCCAGAAACAGACCCTGAATCGCCCCGCAGTGTGCAAACCTTGTTCTGTCAGGGAAACTATAGTAACTACATGACCACTGAGGATTAGTGTGACCCTGGGTCAGAAAACTTGATGGCCACAGATTAGCAAAAGATCAGATCAGCACTGGACAGGAAGGCTTTTTTCTTTCTTTTAAGGAAAGAGCATCAGAAGCAGGATGCTAATTCTGCTTCGGATCTGCTGTAAAACACACACGACAAACCAAATGTGTGCTTACAAATATTTTGTCATATTAGATTAAATTATAGCAGACAGACTAAACAGAGAAATCTGAAATGCAGGGTCTTATGTTTGGGATATCCTTGGAGCTTTTATACAAAGAAAGAGAGAAGTTTATACTTTGGCATTGCACGGCGCACAGTCATCCCATACCTGCTGCCTAACACAAACACAGCTCGCTGCATGGCAGCAATGTATCTGTCAGTGCAGGAACACACAGGTTTAACACTCAAAATCCTTCTCCTTGGCTACCAATTTGACTGTGCTGCCCTTCAGCCTTTTGTGGTGCTTCTTGTCCTTTCCAGATAAATAGCAGCCTGCCCGCTCTTCCCCAAGGCTGAGTTTTAGTCCATCTGCCCTTATTTTCACCTTGATTTTGTCTATTTTTATCTCACTTTAGCTCTGCACATACTGCATTGGCCTTGTCTAATAGGTAAGGCAGCCTCCTGCCTTCTCCCTGCCTTGGTCTCTTGTGAGTACCACTCCTTTTTGTGAAGCTTCCTGAGGCCCATCCCCTCACCAAGAACATTTCCACACACTCCTACCTGTCGTGCCCCTGCACACCAGGGTGGTGTGAGCCAAGGGAAGCCTGGCAGGGTGGTGAGCTGGCAGAGGCAGTGATACACAAACAGGGTCAGCCAGAGAGCCAGCTCAGCCAGGCAGCAGGCACGGGGAGCAAGGGGCACCCAGGCACCCAGCTCAGCTGGGTGTGCAGTGGAACATCTCCTGGAAGCAGAGATATGGCAGTGTTACCTCTGTCAGGCAGAGGAAACTGCAGAACAATGCTACATTTGATGTCAACTGGATGTTGGGAGGGGTGGTGTTGTTAAGAATTCGAAGAAAGGTACTAGTCACCATGCTGGTGCCCTGACTTCCTTGTAGGGTTTTGGCCCAAAAAAACAAACATACTTTGCTTTTACAAAAAAAACCTCATGAATTTCAGAAAAGGATCACTCAAATGCAACCTGCCTGCTGAGACAGGAGTGCCTAGAGTCATTAACCCTGGAGGTCTTTCCCAGTTCTGCATGTCCCTTTTTTCCCCAGAAGCAAGAGGTGAGGAGTAAGGGATCTTGTTGGACTGGTATAGTTTCACAAGGTGGAAGGAGGAGGAGACGGCAAAGCAGTGACTGAGCTTCAGGGCTTTTTTTAAGAAGGAAGTTTCAACCTTTTCCTTCTCCTTTTTTTTTGAAATACCTAATGACCCAGCTTTCTGTTCACACTTATCCTGCAAAACAGTATGCACTAAACTCCCAAATGAGCCCTTTGCTCCAACATCTTCTGTTCCTAGGGCTGCTGAAGGATGAAGAAGAGTACAGTGGAGTTCAGTGGGGCCAGCACATCCGAGGAGATAAACTGGGTAGTCACCCAGGCTGACAGAACTGGAGGGGCAGCATTTCTGGGATGCTTTCTTCAGAGCTGCTGACTGGTCAGCATGGCTGACTATGCAAATGTGGGGGGAATAACAACAAAAATTGATTTTGCCAGAACCGCAAAATAATTAGGACAATTCCTGCCCTGCAGAAAAGGTATCTAGGAGAAGTTAATTGCATTGGTGGAGGGTTAAAAGCCTGTGCTAACTGTACTCAGAACAGCACCAGCAAGAGGAGCAGAGCTACACCAGCCACACATGTCCAGAAAGGACTTCTCTTACTTCTGGCTGCCCACCACCCAGAATACCCCTCCTGCCTCACCTCCACCTCCCCAGTGCCTCCTCCAGGAGGGCACCTCCTTTCGCAGCTTCTGATAAACACAGGCAGGGCTCCCATTCTTCCTCACAGAAAAACACCTCTCCGTGCTGATGGTGCAGGGAGGGACATTCAAGGGCAATCAGGAGGTCTCTGGGACTGCAGCACTTATGAGACACTTAATCATTCCCTAGAGGAGAAATAACCCAAAATACATGGGGTTTAAGAACTTCCCAGAGGAGGCCCTGGTGGAGTCTCAGCCTTTCTTGTCAGCAGCCAGCAAGGACACATGACCACAGTGTACACACTCCTTCCTTCACAAAAGGAAGAGCAGGGACCTGGAAATGTTTGTCCCACCACTATGCATCTTTCTCCGTGCCCACCCTAACAGCGCTCCTCCAGTCCTCAGTGTCCTCTCTGGTGCCACTGCCCCCCGGCTCAGTTTCCAAACCTCCTCCTGCAGCAGCACCCAGCACGGCCACCACTGCTGGGTCTGGGTGCCATGGCCACTGCCTCTAACCCCTCACTACAACTCACAGCAACCAAAGCCCCAAAAATCCCTAAATCTGCCCATCTCCCTCTTCACTGTGAGGCCTCCTGCATGGGTTTGACTTTCATGGGGCAGACACCTCCAGCATAAAATACTTTCCCTGCTCCCATCTGCAGAGGTGTGCCTGAAATGGTCTGAAATGGTCTTCTGTTCCCCTAGCCTTTGCTGCCCACAGCCCCAGGCCCTGAATGCCCATTGAGGAGGGTTTGTGAGACCACTCAGGCTCCCACCTCAAGGGTACCATGGCAATGCAGACACCTCTGCAGAAATAGCTGATATGAATCCGACCATGCAGTCTTTGGTGTCTGATAACTCCAAAAAAAACCCTCTTCCTGATGTCTGTGGTTGAGAAATGTTTGTGCCAAGTGCCGTTCATCCGGTAGCTATAGCTACATATATATATTTATATTTAACTTGCACTTAAAACCACACAAACTGGTGAGAGTGAGAGGACATTGATCTCCACAGCTTTGCTTCACAACCAAGGCTGTGATGACACAAGACATGGGTGCACCACAGCATGTTCATAGAGTGCAGTTTGGGCAGAAACAGTTTGTAAACATCAGAAGAAACAGCAAAAAACCATTTGTGTTGTGAAACAGTAACAAATGTGCCACTAAGAGACAGTTTACTTTTCAGACATGTACAGTGCTCCACATTGCTCCCATGCTTTTCAAAGGAAATTACTAGTGTTATTAGCACATCAGTCCTCCTTTACAAAAGCAACTCTAGCCACAGTTAATGTTTAAGAAGGAATTAAATATTAACTCAAAGGAAAGCACAGAAGTCATGGTTTCAGACCATACATCAGACACGCAAAGAAATATTGCTGAGAAAGCAGGGGGGAAATTAAAAACAAAAACAAAACCAAAAAAAACCCAAAACAACAACAACCAAAAAAACAACAAAGCACCCCAGGTTTGGTTCCCAAAGCTAAAAACAAATTTAAAATAAAATCAGAGTTCTCCTGCTTCATCACCTTCAGGTTCCCCAAGAGGGAAGGACAGCATTGCTTTTCTGCTTTTCACCCCAGGACAGGTAATTTTCTTCCTGCATTTGATTTAGCAATGTCTCCTTAACAATAGAAGGTGGATCACAGTGACTTAACCTGCTGAGGAGGGCTGCAATTTGATTCTCAGCCTGAGATTTGCAGGTAAGATAAAGTGCAAAGGTGACTAAACATCACAACAAGCAAGGTCTAGCCCTGTGGCTTTGCCTGGAAGGGAAAACGGATTATTATTATTATTACAGCAGCAAACCTACCAAGATCTGTTCCTTTTTGCCTGTTCCAGCTCCAGTACATGAAAATCCTTGCAGCTGTCTGAAGATGGTTTTATAGTGGCAAAATGGCTTGTTAAATGAGTTCATAACATGCATTCTGCCATGTTCTACAATAATCCCTTATTCTCTTTACATCTTTGCATTCACTGCAAACTTATGAGCTGAAAAATATTAATGAATATTAACTAACTGCACCATTATGAATGCACTTTTTAAATATTGCGTATTGTGCTGAACTTCCAGAATAATATTCTCATTAATAATTGTGTTTGATCCTAGACTAAATCTAAAGCATATTTTCATCTTCAAAATTTAAAAAATTAAAATATATTAACCAATTAATCCACTCAAACCCTTATGGGGAAAGCAAACTGTCACCATCATGTTGCTGTTAAGTTTTTAGAGGGAAGAGTCAGGGAAGTAAAAAAAGGGAAAAGTATTAAAGAGAAAAAAAAAAAAAAAAAACTAAAAGGAAAGAAAAGAAAAGTAGAGGCCAAAACAGCTTCATAAGGAAAGTGACAAATCACTGGGACCAACCCAGCTTCATGGGCTGCTCATTTCAGCCTGGAAAGACACTGGCAGGGACTGGCCATTACCTGAGTGGTGTGGGCTCTTAGTGAGCAAGTGGATGAAAAGCCCCCTTATCTAAGGGAGCCAAGAAGTACAAAATCTCAATCCAGAGGATTTGTTTGTAGGAATGGATACATCTGTGGGCTGTCCCTGAACTCAGAAGGGCTACTAACATGCATAAACAGAAATACTACATATTCCAGTTTAAAAGATGGAAGAAAAAAGCTTCCATGATGTTTGATTGCCCACTAAGTGCCTGTCTCTGTGAGGCCCAGAGCTCTTGGAATTTTGCTCTGAGAGGTCTGTTCCTCTTTCACCAGTGAGTTCATGTAATATTTGTCATATTCTTTAATCACTTGTCTTATAGGCAAAATTAGCAAAACTACAGTTTCTTCCTTACAGTTCACCCTCTGCAAACCAGTACATGCTGCATCTTGAGGCATGAAAAACTAGGTTGGTCCTTAAAAGCTAATCTTTTAGGAGTCAAAGGCTAAATAAATAATGATTTTCACAGGGAACCACCTATACAGAACCTGGGAATATTTGTCTAAAATAGACTCTACGTAGCACTGAGACACAATTATTTCTCAGACAGTTGTTGCAAGCTTGAGAAATAGGCACCAAAGTCCAAACACAGCTTGACATCAATTTTTGCAGCAGGATGCTCATATATTTTCTCCAAGTGCTTTCTGTGGGCAAGAAAAGCTTTCCATCTACTTTCTTCCCTTGCTGCAGCTCTGTCTAGGAGAACTTTAGCGGCCTAGAAATGCAGATTTAGTCCCACCACTTGAACAGCTGCAGAATGACAATAACATGCTATGGCAAATTTTTCTTTGCCAAGCAAATTGCTGAAACTCAACACCAGCACAGTGGAGTCCACCAGTGGAAAATCAAAGTCTGGAGCACCACATTACCTGAAAGCATCACTGATCTACAAGGTAAAGCTGAGTGAATGGGGTTTGCTTAGCCTGGAAAAGAGACAGGGTGACCTAATTTGGGGTGACCCAATTGCAGCCTTCTGGCACCCAAAGGGAGCCTACAAGAAAAATGGAGAGGAACTTTTTACAAGAGCACGTATTGACAGGACAAGGGGTAATGAACACAAGCTAAAAGAGAGTAGGTTCAGATTAGATATTATGAAAAAATTCTTTGTTGTGAGGAGCACTCAACTCAACTGGAACAGGTTGTCCAGAGAAGCTGTGGATGCCCCATAACTGAAGATGTTCAAGGCCAGGTAGGATGGAGCTCTGAGCAACCTGGTCTAGTGAAAAGTGTCTCTGCCCATGGCAGGAAAGAGGTGTGACTGTGGGGGGTATGTATTTGTGTGAAACTACTTGATCTTTAAGGTCTCTTTCAACTCAAGCCATTCTATGTTTTTATGATCTGTCCACTACAGACACAATAACAACATCTAACAATTCAATGGATTTCTCAAAGTCCAAACAGTAATTTGCAACAATGAGGCAATTCATATGGCTTCAGGTGAAAAGGTCTCCAAGGTCTCTCAGAAACTCTGTGTACTTCTTTATCTTTTTTCCCTTGGCTTCATTGCATCATGCTTTACAACTGCTCATCAGGTGTTGGCTAACCAGGGTTATTATGACAAGAATATGACATTGCCAGCATTTTAATACATTGCTTCACTATATCTTTCTTAGATATTTTCTGCTCTCAACAGACTGATCCAGCTGCTGTCAGATGATGTTATCTTGGGCTTTTTGTTCATTGTAATACCTTTGGGAGACACGAGCAACTCCTCCCCTTCGTCCATCCCCCTCTTACACGTCTGTCTGCATTGAGTGGCTTGTTCCACAAACCTTCCCAGTCACTGCCCACACACTGGCCCATATCTGGCTTGGCTTACTCTCTATCAGGCCAGAGATCTCACAATCTCAGTTGCACAATTTCTTGCTACAATCTCTTTTTACACCAGGTTGGTAATCATATACTCATCAGTCTCTTTTACAGTACTCCACATTTTGTTTGAAACACTGTTCTCCCCAAAAGTCTTGTGGGATTACTGTCAGGAGCTTTAGTGATCTGTTTTCTTGTGGCTGATGGTCATTTTTTTGCTCAAACGCCTTGACTGTTACTAGGGCAGGGCAGATGAGCAGATCTGCAGCTAGATTCACCAGGGTAGCACACAGGGCTGCTTCTCCAGCACATCCCCAACCACAGCAGAAGTGCCAGGCTAAGGCAGGAGACAGGTACTTCCCAAAAAAGCCTTTATCAGAGAAAGTAGAGTTGCCCAGTTCAGGGGAGACATTTCCATCACTAAAATTCACAGACCCTAATGTCAAAGTTTCCTCAGATGCTTGAATTTCCTGTCATCATTATGCTTATATTACAATAGACAGCCTTCATATAGATGAAGTAGCATTATAAAGGGCATAGACAGCTGTCAAAATACAAACATGTGAAGATTTAAAAGCTACAGGATGCAAATGGTTCAACAACCCTGTACCCAAAATTCACATTTCTGGCCTGAAAAGCCCTCCCAACTTACTACTAAAATCCGTTTTCAACATGCTTGACTCTTCCCTCTGGTAATCAGAACAGTGTGACATAAAAGCACCTAATTAACTTTTTTAAAGAACATCTCAAGAAGAATCTCACTAGCACCATATTTGGTATAATTTCCAGAGGAAACAGCAGGGTCACCAGCACATTTATGTAAGTGATGGTTGTGCCACTGTCTGTGGGTGGCACAGGTAATTGTATCAGGTGCAGGAAGTCTGGAAAATATCCCATGATACATGTTTGCATCCAGATCTCCAAGTGGCTGCTGAGAAGCTAGGAATAAATACTCTCAGGAAGAACCTGAGAAAGGGTAAGAGCTTAAATTGATAAAGGAGGTATAAAATACCAGTTCACTGAGGGTATCTACCATGGCACTGGCACTGCTGGGTCAGGACATCACAAACTGGAAACTCCATCTTATTGCAGACAGCCATGGTTTTGTCTTACTTCCATTCTGCCATGGAGTAACATCCCTGTTTTTAAGGTGAGCTTGAGATTTTGATTTGAAACAGTTTCCACTCCTCTGGAATCAGTTCCTGTATCAGTCTACAAAAGCATCATTAGCAACAGATCCAGTAAGCTGAAATTATTGGCAGCCCTGTTAACCTTCATTTTAGCTTTGATCTTAAATGCCATCCTCAACCACCTCCATTTCCTTGCCAATGCCCAAAATGCAGTAAGGTCAGTGTTTTCTGCATCCACTTGCCAGTACCCTCAATACTCAGTGTCACAGGTGGCTGCTTTTCATTTCTGCCATTGGTTCCCCAGTCACGCTTTGTAGTGAGCTCCAAGGTGCTCAGCTTCTCAAAATTACAACTCAGCTGTCCTTCCATGATGGCCACATGCTGATTGCCTGTGTAGACTACAACTGGCAATGCTACCTTCCCCCCTCCCCCCAATTTCTCTATCTCTCACAGTTTTTCCTCCTCATACAGCAATTACTCTGTGGGGCAAGCCTTAGAGAAGCTTAATTCTTTAATCTTTTTCCAGGTGCAGAGTGCCTGGAAGAAAACTCAGACTTTCAAAAACATTTTGATAATCTTTCAGAAGTTTTGCTGTAGGGATATCACAATGTATGTCTGCTCAAACTAGATTTTTAGAGATCTTTGTGTCTCTATTATATGAATTACTTGTCTGTCCCACACTGCATACCACAAGTATTATGAAATTATTAGTATGTACATGAGTAGCAACACCAGTACTTACTGCACCTGCCCTTGGTGTCTGCCCTGAGTTTGTCATTGGCAAATATTGACTAATATTTGCAGTGCTTGATTAAATTTTCACATTCTTCCCTTTAACAGTGCAACAACTTCTCTGATAATGCCCCACCACATGACAGTTTCCTGTCTGCATGCAGCTGCCCTGTCTGGTGTTACATTCAGGTTTACAACCATTCCACATTGTTATTGTAGAGTTGGAGCACTATCTTGTACAGACTATTTTTGTCTACACATGCTTACAAAACTTTTCAATAGTGATAGCATCTGCTACAATCGATGCAGGTGGCACTGTACTTGGAGCATTTTTCACTACAGCAGAATTTCTTCTCCCCAGAACTTCCTTTTCATTTGTTTATCTTTTCCTGCTTTCTTCTATGTGTTTGTTCCTGCAAAAAACTTAGTTTATATTTATTCTTTTACTCTCTCTGTTTACACTGTGTTTGATGTGAGCTACCTCACTCTCTTGGAACACAAGCTGTCATGTTTGTCAGGTTTATTCATAGCTTTCTGTGCAGTCCTGTTCAGAATTACCTCATTTCTGTCCTCTTCACTGAAGCACAGTTTGACATTTGATGTTCACACAAATCTGGTTTGCACCAATGATATTAATAAAGCACTCCCAGCAATGGCTGATGAAAGCCTTTTGCATGTGACACTTTCTGAATTTCCTTAGTTTGAAGATGTTTCTGGAGTGCACTTGGAATTTTACAAAGGCTCCTTCAAGCTTCCACTCCCTGGTCCTTCTGGAATCTATAGCAGATACTGTGCATCAATGTTCAACAGGATCTGACCCTCCCTTTCTTTTTCCAGCATACTTAGAGCAATGCCAAAGCCTTCTGGGCTCGTACTGTTGGCACTTGGGTTCTTTGCTTGCATGTATTAGAAAGATCCCAAAGCTTCTGATGTCACATATGCACAGGAGGCCACTTATTTCTGACACCAAGTTTGGCCCTTAAGCATGAAGAAATAGGCCAAGGCTGTCCAGCATTTGTTACCTCCTCTCCATGAGCTGCCTATAGTCATCAACCTTTTCCTGAATGCAATGTTCCCTGTTTCTACATTGCCCTACACGCAGGGGACCAAGCTACCCTAGCAGTTCTCCAAACACCAAACTACATATCTTAGCACACTTCAGAGCTGGTCTGTTAGAGAAATCACTTTAATGCTGTGACTGAAAAATACTGATGTTATAAATTCAAAACTTCTGCTTTGACAAGTCTCATATTGCAGTCTCTTACATAACAACACATATAGAAGTACCAAAGATATGGCAGAGTGCAAAAGATATAAGACAAATTTTAAATAGGTCCTTTTGGAGTAGCACAGGATGTGTCTACTCTGCCTTGGGTAACCTGACAGCTTCATGTGTGAAGCCATGCTGTGAAATGCTGTTTTATTTCCTGCCTGCATGGACCTGGACCCTGTGTGAGGGGCAGCTGTGCATGAGACCCTGAGCTTGGTCTGGAAAGACCAAAAGCATCATCAAGGAGCTTTCCTGACAGCCACAGCATGTATTCCTATATTCCTGTTTCAAGCAATCAAACAGCAGATCTTGTTCATCTGCCTTGAGCAAATAAAGTAAAACCATTTGAGTAAAAAATGGCCATAAACCACAAGAGAATATGTTGCAAGACTTATTGATAGCAGCCCCAAAACTTCTAGAGTGTATTACAAGAGTTGCAAACATACTGGGTCACACATGAGCTCAATGTTTCTCCTACCTGTGTTGGTAGAAGTAACAGACAAAAAGGAAGAGACATGCAAATTTCAAAGTCTTTGCTATCTGATAAGGCCTGTCAGAACGAAAACCAGGAGGTACTGCCAGAATTATTTCCTCAGGACAAATCCTGCATTTGCAATCAAGCAACACGGGCTGAACAGATAAAGCCCATTTGTATAACATAATAATGGACAGGCATATATTTCACCAAAATAGTAAATACATACACTCTGTACCAACACAAGGCAAAACCACAGACATGGCAGACAACACTACATCCTTTCTGCTGAGACTTGAACAGCAAGACACAAAGGGAAAGCTAAAAAGCAACTGGCTAATAGATATGCATAAACTCTCTGAAAACCCTATGCCTCTCAAAAAAATTCAAAAAACAGTCAAAGCTGTCTCCCCTCTTGCAAAGAGGGATTACACTTGCCTCAACATGAAACTACCTTCAAAGACTACTCAAGAATTTCTAAAACACCAAGGCATGAAATTAAAAAGAAAACAAAAAAACAACCAAAACCCAAGCTAGAAAAAGGAATTTTTTTCAGGTAAATGAGGGCTAGTCAAAACAAACAATTCAAGCATAGCATGTGTTGCATATGTGATGAGACAAATTTTAAGGGACCATAGGTAATATGTAAGCAGCCTTCAGTAATTACATGGAATTTTCCTATCTTGATGGAGACAAAAGGGCTGCTGCAATAGGCATCTCTACAGGAGGGCTTTATGAACAAATAGGGCTGCATGTAGGAACTTGGAGTGCTCCCATTTCAGAAAATACCCGATAAGGACGGGAGCCTTCCCAGGTACACTGTCTCCACTCAGGAGGGTGGGGCAGTAGCCAGGGCCCTACCAAAGGGCTCTCCCAGGCCATCTCCATCACTAAACAAACCAGGGTGGAGGCCTTGCTGCCAGATCAGCTCCACTTTGGTCTCTGCTTTGGGACAATCACATATGCTCCAAATTCTGCTCCTGTTTTGCCAGTACAGAGAGGTCTTATTTCCAGTGAGGAATGATGTGGAACAGGCAGGATTCACCTTGCTATTGACCCTTCATTTCTCCAAAAGCATCTGAGCTCAATAGCCCAGAGTTCCCCTTGCTCTGCAGTGAAAGTTTAAAGAATATATTATTTTCAGCTCATGAAAATAAATCCTTTCCTGTGATGGGGGTTGAAGATCTCATTTTCTAAAGCATTTTTCCCAGCTACATATATATTGAAGGAAACAGTACAGCAGGGCAAAGCAGAAGTATCTACAGATATCTATTCCAGAAACCCCTAAAAATTCTCAGTGTTCAAGCTTTCTTTTCATAAGCTTACTGCACACATTCATAAGAATTTAGTTCCATCTTCCAGAAACATGTTCACAAACATGTATAACACTGAGGTTCTTGTGCAAACATCTATCCATTCATGAAGATATGCTAAAAAACTGGCATAACAATTTACATTGAAAGCATCTACAGAGCTAATGCAAAATTTTCTTGTGGCTTGGGAATCCCCAAGGCACGTATCAAAAAATAAAGAGGAAAAAAAAGTAGTAAAAAAATTACAGCTCATTGCAAGCAACCAACAGAGGTAAAACAAATAACAAATATTCAAATCACGTACAAGTACTCTCCAGACTCAACTATGCTCCCTCTAACCATTCACTGAGCAAGATGAAAAGCTGGTTAAAATAAAAAAAAAGTTTGCGTAATACTGGTAAACAGAAAGGATATATCTGCCAAATACATGTTTGCTGCAGTTAGTTCACCTTTCTTAGCCAGATTCTTCATTGTTCTGCCTGCAAGAACCTCTACTTATTCTTTTAAGCTCAGCTGCCCACTGGACTCATTTTTGTTCCAGGTAAATGAAGACAAGGGTGGGCTAGCAGTGTGGGATCAGCCAATACAGGATGGCAGCATCATCCAGCCTGCAGCACTTCACCCCAGTGTTTGTGCATTCTGGTTCTGACTCTTCAGAAAATGCCACCATAACACTGTGCTTCCAGCAGCAAAAGGACAGACAGGAGAGATCCCTGCTGCCTACCCAGACCTTGGGAGACTTCCTGGGACACCAGGAACGAGGAACCTTTCCCCCTCTGTGCTGGGGAGGAGGGGTACAGGCCATAGAGAGAGAAGCTGGCTTTGGAAACCATCCCAGCCCTGCAGTGGTGGGGCCAGCTCCCTCTCTGCATTGCAGGTCCCACAGACCTGGGGGGCTGGGCAGGATTTAATTCAGGTGTCTGTGAGCAGGTCACTCACCATCAGCACCAGCACACAGGCTGGCACAGCCCAGGGAGCAGCAAAGCCTGACGTGGGACAGGGAGGAGGAGAGGAGGGCTGGGAAATGTTTTCACCCAGGTCTACCACTGAAGCCACCACATTGTACAGCCTCATCCTGCAAGGCTGCAGCAGCTCAAGGATCCTGAAGAAATCATCCTTTGCTGCCAAGACATGTTTTTCTCTAGCAGGGACAGGGAATTTCTATTTCCTGGGAACAAGAGAAGCTCACTAAAAACTGTTGCTTGCATATGACCTGCTGCCCAATGTAGCTTCTCTACATAATAAAAGCACCCACTTCAATCAACATTCAAAAGTCAGAGCCTAAAAAAAATTATAATTTAACTTGAAATCAGGGATATTTTTCTTTAAAATGTATCAAGAAGTAAACTTAGAGCTCTGTGTTTCTCTTTACCTTTAGATTTAACCAAAAGCCAGCCACATCTGTTTAACCTCAGGCTTTGGTGGACTGACATGCCTGAACAGACCTTAACACTGCCAGGGCTGCACATGCTGAGGTAAAAGGAGAAGAGCAGAAAGCTCCAGCCTGTTGCTAAGATCAGGCATCTTCCAAGTCCTAACCATGACCACAACAGACATCCCATTTCAAGGAGGAGCACAAATGAAAGAGAGAGCAGCTGAGTTTATGCTGGATTCTTCACCAGCACTCCTAAAAGCAAGGAGAAAAAGAAGGGTGGGGAAGGGATGAAGGCAAAGGGGTCACAGGGAAAATTATGGAGAAATTTAGTTTTGCTCTTTAGCTGGCAGAAACTTACACTATATAAATCTACAATGACTTATGTTGTTAATGGTGCATTGAGATAAAATGGGTTTCAAATACTAAGAATCTAAAATTACAGTGCACAAAAACAATTTGCTCATAATCCTTACAGACAGTTAATGTCCTCTTCCTTAAGATGTTAATAGCAATAAAAATATGGGATTGGGATGGAGTTGTGTGTATTGCAGGAGGGGAAGCAGGACATGTACACAGAGAAAAACATCTGGTTTTCAAAACTTCTGGTTCCTGCCTACACAGGCACCAGTCAGTCCAAAGGCAGTCGAAACTGATAGCAAAATTAAAGTTGAGTTGTGTTGAAACTGCACCAAGAGGAACTATTTTAGCTGAAAATATAGGTGGGAGGGGAAAGGGGTTCAGTTGAAGGAGTTCCTCACCCCATAGAATTGAAGAAATACACCATTTGGGTCAACTGAAATCAAACATTCTTCTCCTACTCAACTAAAACTATGTAAATATTTAGGCCAGATGGGATACCATTTCTCTTTTTTTTAACTCTACAGCCAGCCAGCCCTGCAGCCATGTGCATACATGCACCCCTCCATCCTGTGTTACCAGTTATTCTGTGTAGACTCTCCTAGATACCCACAAAAATAAGAAATTTCTGCTGTTTCCCTAAGCTTGGCATTTCTCAGAGCTGAACAGATAACCTGCTTACCAGCTGTCCTGCTGCCCCTCCATCTTTTAACTGTACTTAACTTTAGCAGGTACAAAAATATTTACATTTAGAGTGGGAACAGCAATCAAAGCTCATTAGACAAACTGAAGCAGCAGCATCTGTCCCCAGCCAGTTGGAAAGCTCAGGGAGAGGAAGAAGCCTGGGTGATCCGGAATGGCTCATGGCAGCTCGCGCACAAGCTGCAAACACCTCCAGGGTGCTGGTTCCCCAGGGCCAGCAGCCTCAGCCCTGGGCACACACATGCCCAGCACCCTGCCAGGAGCTCCCCACGCTCCACAGGCACAGGCCAGCACCCCTGGATGCGTGCTGAGGATGGATGATTCACTGCCAAAGCCAAAAGCAGCACGCAATTAAACAGCAAGCTCATTTAGCTCAGCAGTAAATGCCTGCTTGTGAAAGGGCTGGGGCAGGAGTAGTGCAAACCTGAGTGCTCAGGCAGCACTGCTACCCCAGCCTGATTCCTGCTGCATGCCACCTTCTTGGCCCTTCCCTTTGGCTCTGGGAAGCTGCCCATGCTGCACCTCAGACTGGGTTATCAGCAACCTCATTACACCCAGGACAAAACAAACTGGGTCTGAAAAGGGTAAGGAGGCAGCTGAAATCATCTATCTCTATTAAAATACCAATAACCTCTATGCAGCTTTGAGCCACCGCTACAGTGGGAAAATAACTTGGGTTTTACTAGTCTGTGCTTTGTGAGTGGCAAAATATTGCATATACATGATACCTTTTATCAAAAGGGACTAATTGTACTCAGTAAGTTTTCAAAAATGCATATGCATACTCTCATTGTTTTAAATATTGTTTTAGACAGACTGAACGTTTTTAACCAGCATTAACTAAACATGCCAATCAACATATTTTAAAAATTCTGTTTTCATGGTCTAAATATGACCTGCAGGAGAACATGTGTTTAATATGGTTTGTGATGATGGTTAAGTCCTGGCTGATGTCAAATCTGCATTAGACAAAAGATTTTTCTGGGAACTTAGGGAATGTCAGCTCACCCACCTTAAAGCCCTTTCTTACTGCAGAGGAGGTCAGTCACTGCACTTGGCTTTTGCCTCTCCCTTGTAACAATGCTGTAGTTACAAAGGTGGCTCAGCAGGTTCCTCTAATATCATAACTCATTCCTACTACCTACACAATTTTCAGCAAGCTTTTCATATGCTAAGTGAGAGCAAATCAGATATAGTCATCCTTCTAATGTATCCCCTCATCTTCCTATACAAGAGGCATCATCATCATGGAACATTGTCCTTGTGAAGGAATGCTGGGCTCAGCAGACTCTGCTATCAGATCTTCTTTTCTTTCTAAAAGGCATGTTTTGTTTCTCTCCCAGAGAGCTCAGGAACATGGGCCTCTCTGCATTTTTTCATGCTTACTTCTAAGGGCACTTTGAGGCCAGGTGAGCAGCACTGCTGGCACAGGGGTCATGCCCACTCTGCTCCCCACTGCAGCAATAAAGGTGTGTGTTTGTCTCCAGGTAGCTGCTGCACCCGTGTCTCTTAGCAAGCACTGAGTCATGCAGGCAAAGGGCTTACCCTGCAACTTCTGCAGTGGTTCCCCAGGTTTCCCTCCCACACCTGCACCAGAGATTTTCACCCTTCCTGCCAGGACAGCTCTGCTGCTCCTGAAATAACAGCTGATCTGCCACAGCTCACAGCCCAAAACATGACAGCAAACCATAGCTGGCAAAGGTGCAGCGTCACAGTCCTCACCACAAGCTAAGCTGTCCCCATTTCTCCATCTAAGCCCTCCATGATGTAGTGCTTCTTCCAGGGGAGTGTTTACAGAGGGTTGCTATGGCTAAAACTGCCTTCCTGACTTAGAAGATACAAATCACAGCTGCACAACATTGTACCTATGTTCTTTTAACTAAGGAGCTAAGATACAAATCTCTTTTGAGTCACATCACCTAGAGCTCTCTATGTGCCGTGTAAGTAATACGGCATCAGCTGAATTCTCAGTCTTTGCTTATCCCAAAATTGTTTCCATTAAGTGGAAAAATTTGTGACAGTCTGTTCTCTCATTGATGCAATAATATTTCTGTAAAATAATAATTTCAAAGTCTTACTGGTTTTGAACAAAGACTTGGGAGATAGTTACTTCGCCAAGCTTCAAGCCTCAGAGTGAATATTTAGCACACAAACCTTTTTCTGGTTTTTACTTCCTTTAGTGCCATTTAAACAGACTTCAACAGTTATGTCTACCTGGCAAGTATTGTTTCCCTCTGGTTCAGTTTCCCCAAGCAAAGTCCCACAGAGTTTTAAGCTCTGCCCTCCACCCAGGTCCTTCTTAGTTGCTCATACCAGTATCTTAAAGGATAAGTGGTTGGTTTTCAGAGTAGAAGCCAGCCTACAAAAACATGCTGCCTTTCATCCTGCTTCCCTACTGCTTCCCTTCAAGGCCCACTTTGGGCTGGCAGTAAGGAAGCACAGGGGATTCTAGCAGAGCTCCAGCACTGTCACCCCAGAATGGTCAGAAATGACAAGGTGAGCTCACAGGACTGTGAATTTACAATGTAATGAAGGCCAGCAACACAGCCAGATGGGCCCTGCTAGCTTCTTTCAAACTTTGAAGAGTCCATACACTAAGCAAGAAAGCAAGTTTGCCATCCTATGCCATGGAAAGGGGCTCTGGCCACTCGGGATCCTCCCCCACACTCTTGGCTTTCAAATGGCAAGCTGAGATCAAGAAAGTCACAAGGAAAGGGAGGCTCAGGTTCTTCCTGAAACCCAGGGACAGATTTTGCTGGCCACCACACAGGATTGAGGTCTCACCAAAACACCTCCCTCCAGTCTGTTTATGAACACCCAGTGCTGTATGCCACAGAGATCCTGCCACCCAAACCTCTGTGCAGCATCAGGTACTGCTGGAGGTACCACTGTACAAGATTGTCTCTACTCTCTTTCTAGACTTTTCCCTTCATGTTACTCTCACTCAACTACCCACTCCTTATAACTGATTTGAAAAACCTAACTTTTTTTCCTTTATGGGAAAAACCAGCATTGCTATTAAAAAAATAAGGAAAAAAAAAAAAAGGAAATAAATCAAACACCGCTAATTAACAAATGCATTATTAAAAAGAGCAAAAGTTAAACAGAAATTGAAAATCCCAGCTAATCAAAATTTCAAAACAACCTGAATAATATCAAAGACAAAGTTGCAGTAATTTCAAACCTTCAAAGGTAGACTGTAATGTTATGGAAGTGGTTTTCAATCACTCCTTCTAAATAAGGTTTATTTGAAATTAACACCTTTTGCAAAGGGCTGGATGAATCAGCATTTTCCACTGGAAAAAACCTTCCACCCAAAGATTTTCAGCTTGTTCTACAGCTTTCACTGAACTTGACTTTCCTGCCTTTCCTGCACCATGTTTATTTTAGTATTATTACATCATATTTTGTCTCATTTCTGAAGTTCTTTTTCTGTTTCTTCCCAGCTTGACAGGATCAATATTTAAATAAGGTTTAGCAAATATAACAGTGAAGGGCTACTAGAAGTAGCAGACAGCAAGGCACAGGGCTCAACACATTCCCCAATTACATGGGTGTAAATCCCATAAGAAGAGAGGAATGAGTACAACTGTCCCACTTAAATCATTCACCTTCTGCTGCTACCCAAACACCATTTGACTACTTTCCTAAAAACTCCTCCCTCTGAATTAATTTTATGTATGGGTCACAGAAATTGTCTAGTTCTCTATATGACAATGAGCACCAGATGGAATTTCACTTGATATCATATAACTGTTGAATAAATTTGAATGTATGCAGACTGAAGCACTAGGTTATGCTAGAGGAAGGAGGAGAAGGGGAAAGCAAAGCAGCAAGGGATAAAAGAGGAGTGATGGTAATCTAGAAAAAGAAGCAGGTCTTGTGTATGACCAGACAGTACCTTCTTCACATAATTATGTTCTTATTCATCTGCTCGCATACAAATGAGCTTCCCTTTCTTTACAGTATCCTGCTAAAGCCTTGAGGTTTGTTGATTCCTTGTAGCAATAAGATCCCCAGCTTAGTTACATGTCATAACTTGGAATCAACACTAGTCAGCTCTGCCAAGTTCTACTAAGCCAGAAGTATCAGGCATAGGGAATATGTAAGGCAGAACGATGATCCTAGAGACCACTGTCTTCATACTCAGTAGAAAAGGGAATTTCTATGGCAGGCAGAATATAGTTCTTGCCCCTATAATAATTAAACTGCGAGATTTTGGACACAATATGTAAAATATGCAAGTAGCAAAGTGATCTCTGTCTTACAGAAGGCCCTGATTTCACAAGGTCCTTTACAGAGTCCCACTAGAACCAGCAGTTCCTCATAACCCACTGAAGGCTCACACCAGGCAGTGCAGACCAGCAGCACCGTGGCACACAACATGTGCTCCTGGTGAAATCCTGCAGCTGGCCATATTGTGGTCAATACACTCCAACACATATTAATAATCCAAAGAAATAAATATGTATAAAAAATTGCAGGTAACACTAGAAAGTGATAGAACACAATAAGCACTAACAAAGACTGACCAATCTACAGTCTGTAGGGTGAGTCCTATGAGGAGCAGCTGAGGGAGCTGAGGATGTTTAGCTTGGAGAAGGAGGCTCAGGGGAGACTTTATTGCCCTCTATATTTGCCTGAAAGTAGTTTGTGGAGGTCGGCCTCTTCTCCCAGGCAACCAGCAGCAGGATGAGAGGACAGTCTCAATCTGCACCAGGGAAGGCTCAGGTTGGACATCAGGAGGCATGGAGGTCATACAGATAGATCTGTAATTTGGCAAAAAATGACAGTGTCTGGAAGCTGAAACAGAAACAGTGCTCAGATCAAAACGGGGCAACAAGCCTTGGACCAGGAAAGAAAGTATCAGTAGAACAGCTTAACTTGGAGTGTGATAGCCCTCCATCACCTGAGCTCCCCTACCATCCAATGCCTCTATAACATTGGAGGCATAATTATTCTCTTCCAGAAACAGCCAATTCCCTTTGGCCTGCATAATACAGCAACTCATAGCAGGATGTGCTTGCAGCCCATGATATCCCCATTAACAATACTAGTGCTAAAAGTTCCAAGCAGGAATTAAACACGGGATCAGGACAAGCACCCCTAGTGGCATCCTACTACTACTACTACATTTGATGTTTCAGTCCAAAAGAAGCCCCAAATCAAACAAGGAAAAAAACCCAAAACCATACCATACCAACCAACAAACAAGCCCTGTGACCAGCATTTTCCAAGCGTGACCAGCATTTTCCAAAAGCACAAAATGAAAAAAACTCAGCAGATGAATAATAAACATAGTCAGAACAGCTTTCCAAAAGTCTGATTTGATAAAAACCACAATTTCTTGTTAAAATTCAGCTAATGGTAGGGAAAACCTAATTGGAATAGATATATAAAATTTAACTGAGGAAATTTAAGGAATTTCATTTAAAAATCTCGCTGTATGACCTTTCTTCTTTCTTATTCCTATACTATTGCCCATAACATGAGCACAGAAGAGCTGAATTAGTTCATGCCTATGTGTGTTTGTTAGTATGCCTGCCATGACTCCAATTCATCTATTGATTGAAATACCATTCCTATTCTAAGTCCAAATATTACGTGTTTGGCACTGAAACACCTAGACACTGTCTCAAACATAGAAAAGAACTTGGAATTTAAAACCTATGGGAATGGTGGCAAGGGAAGAGCTCTCAAAAATGTTTCAACTGCAGAGCAGGAACCATTTTCAAAATGTCATGATTCTTCACAAAACTGATATTACAGAGCTGGCTGGCTCTACAGGAGAGATTTGGTTGGTGTTTTTGCAGGAGTGGGGGGGGACTGGATGGGTTTTTTTGTGTAGTTTGTTGGTTTGGTTTCTTGGGGTTTTTTAGGGAAAGCTGCCCATTGCAGAGAAAAATAACATCATTGCCTACTTGATTGGGCATGAAGAAATATTTGATCCAGTAATGGCTAGCTTATCCCCACTTAGAAAGATAGTTCAGATTCTTCCTCCCACAGGAAAGTCATCTGTGCCCCTCCTTTTATGGTCCATATCTATGAATCAAAAAGAGAAACAGTGCCTGGTCAAAGGAGTCCTTTCTTATCTTGCATTTTGTGACCTAATCAAAGACCTTTTGTTGAAATAATGTTGAGTGAACTGGCAGACTCAGAAAATTCAGACACATCTCTTGTGTATGCCCAGGAATGCAAAGCTGGTTACTGTCCGACCATAACCACAACCACATAAACACAACTTTCCATTTGAGGATATGCATGTGCTCTGCTCTCCCTTTTACCTTACTGTGCATGTTGGCAAGATGCTGGGGAGATTGAGCTGCAGATAAAAGCACCAGTCTCACTATTACAAAGGGCCTTGCTGCAGTGTAATATCACTGATTTCATGGAGGCAGAAGCTGAGTGAAAACTAGGCCTGGGAGGAGAGACAAGAAATCCAGATATGCATGAGCCAAGATGGAATAAAAAGAGAGGTGGATCATCCTCATAGGCATTTATTTTCATGGTGTACACCCCAGACTTACTGAAGAACATGAAATAAGTACAGTTTCTTTCATCTATACTATCCCAGAAAATGACCCTCATAGTACATGGATTGCCACAGAGGGGGCAAGAACCTAAGACCTCTCTGCTACAAACACTGGGTCTAATTACAAACCAAAATGGAGAGGGTGACAGCAAACACAGCTTTTCTTGAAACCTCCTGGAATATCAAAACATAGACATTTTGTTATTTATGGCTATGTAAGGGACTTTTTCTCTGTATGTCTGCATGCACGCCTTCCCTTAAATCTCTAAAAGACATGTTTATAGAAGGAAGGATAAATATTTTTCCATAGCTTCATGGAAAATTACTATGAGAAACCTTGGAGTAACACAGCTGTGGGGTCCCTCATTACCTCAGCACTAGCTGAGCCTTCTACACACTGAAATTTCATTGTGCTTTGCTGGGCACGGGCAGCAGTTGCGTGCCCCGCCTTTCCAAAACACCTCATCAAAAGGATCAATCATTTTCAGTCTCATTCGTATTTTAGAGGGAGCCACCAAGGGACAAAATTGCTTTCTGACCCAGACTGCATACTGCTTCCCAAACCTATATCTGATTTTATATGTAGGGAAAAAGGACCAGGGAGATGCCATCTCTCAGGTAACACTCAGAGACTTTGTACATCCTCTCTATTTTCAGAAACTTAACATCCTAGAAATTCACCTCCCAGCGCTCCATGCTCTGAGTTCAGGCAGATATTTTTGTCATACATTATGTCCCAAGCTGTAAAAATAACACTTTCTTCCTCAGAGGTGGCTGCATTTTTGCAACACTTTAAAAACTTGTTTGGTGCTTCTCAGCAAATCCACTAAAGGTGTCAGAGATTCTGAAAAGAAGGGCTCTTTATAGAAATAAATTTTTAAAATCCTATAAACAAAGCCATGCAGTAGAGAGAAACCCACACAGAAACAGGACAGTTTTCACTGTCTCTTATCCCTCAGATGAGGGTGACCAAGGCTGGCATGAAGCTGATGGGTAAGCTGTAAAATAAGGAAATGAGAAAAAATAAAACAAAATCGGGATTAAAAAAATATTTATTATTACATGTTTGCTGCCTACTGAACAGTTGCTAACACAGATAAAAACACCGTTCACACTAAAACACACTTGAGCCACTGTTCCTTCATACTGTCCCTGTAAGTGCACACATCCAAACAGCTGACTGAATAACTAGGAGGATACTGAGGTTTATATACTAAAAATTTTATAGTGTGAATATTTTCATTCTGTATAAATATTGGTTTAAATGGAAATCTGGAAGCTTGAACGTACAAGACAGGCTAGTGATTTTAGGAGTGAATAAGACCTTGATATCTACCTGTAGCCTTCTTTAACATCTTTGTATGTGTTCACTGACACATCAGCCTCACTCTCTGAAGTGCTGCAACTCTGACTTTGGTAACCTTCCAGTTCTGAGCGGACCTATGGGCAGTGACCTGCTGAACTGGAGATGGATGATAAAAAAATTGAAAACATTTTTGCCCCACAGATTTTAAATTAATTGGAGATCTGAACAAACTGAACTCCCTTGTATGCCGTCAACGTGCCTGAGGGATGGGATGCCATCCAGAGGGATAAGGACAAGCTGTGGAAATGCCATTGGGTTTAACAAGGCCAAGAGCAAGGTGCTGCACCTGGATTGGGGAAACCTCCCCATATGAATCCATTCTGGGGAATGAACTGACTGAGAGCAGCCCCAGGGAGAAGGACTTGGGGGTGCCGCTGGGTGAGAGGCTGGACATGAGCTGGAAATGTGCACTCACAGCCCAGAAAGCCAAACCTGTCCTGGGCTGCAGCCAGAGCAGTGTGGGCAGCAGGGCCAGGGAGGGGATTCTGCCCCTCTGCTCTGCTGAGACCCACCTGGAACCCTGCATCCAGCTCTGGGGGCCCAGCACAGGAGAGACATGGACCTGCTGGAGAGAGTCCAGGGAAGGAGCACAGAGATGATCAGGGGTATGGAACAGCTCTCCCTATGAAAACAGGCTGAGAGAGTCAGGGTTGCTCCTCCTGGAGAAGAGAAGGCTCTGGGGTGACCTTATTGCATCCTTCCAGCACATAAAGGTGGCTTACAAAAAAGATAGGAACTTTTTAGCAGGCCTGCTGCAACAGGACGCAGGTTAATGCTCTTAAACTACAAAATGGTAGACTCAGACTAGAATTCTTTCACAGTGAGGGTTGTGAAACTGTGCAACAGGTTGCCCAGAGAGGTGGCAGATGCTCCATTCCTGGAAACATTCACAGCCAGGCCAGCCAGGGCTTTGAGCAACCCAATCTAATTGAGGTCCCTGTACATTGCAGGGAGGCTGGACTAGGTGACCTTTCCAACCCAAACCATTCTAGGATTCTTCCTCCTCCTCCTGGGTGACTACCTAGAATGCCTATGGACTCTACTTAAGTCAGAGGAAAGAAGTTGGTGACACTGTATAAACTGATTTTTTTTTCCTTTGGGACATTCAGGACACTCAATTTCAAAAGCCTCTTACTGAAAAAGAAGTTTATAATTACTCCTTTTAGTCCTTCTCTTTTAGCTTTTTAAAGGGGAGACAGGACAAAATAATAAATCAGAAATATAAACACACAAAAAACTTTTTTTTTTTCATTTAATCATTAATTTTTTTCTAAAAAAGTAACCATACTTTTGCAAGAACATGCATTCTGTTTTTTAAAAAGATAATTTCTAAAAAGAGCAGGTTTTTTACTGACCAAAATTAATTGCAAGGAAAAGATGTTGAACTGGCCACTTGCCCTTCTGCCCACCACGAAAATCAAGAAATATTTGGGAAAAAAAATATCCTGGCCCTAAATAGCACAATCCATTAAGTCAACAAGTTTCTTCTGACTTTACTGGAGCTTGGACCAGCTCCTACATGAGAAAAGGAAACTAATTAAGCACACAGATGGCCAGACATCCCTCCAAGCTCAGCCAAGTTCAGTGATTAGTTTTACCCATTCAAAAGCAATACACTTTACACGTCACCCCAAATGTAGCTGTACAAGCAGCTGCCTCTCTAGCCTTCCCACCACTAACCTCAGGAGCTCCCTCCATCTCTCAGTTGTTCTGGGCCTCTCCCAGGGACATCCCTGCACTGCCTGTCCCATTCCTTGACACCAAACTTTCCAACATCACAGGCACTCCCTTTCTCCCACACTCCCACAGGAGCTGTGCAAACTTTTCCATCCTCTTCTCAGCCCCATGGAGGCCAACTGCCTCACCATGCTTCGTGCTGCAAAGGCCATGAGCGAGGGGGGCTGGAAAAGCCTCTGGCCCTGCTCTGAGAGAAGCCATGGCCGGAGCTGGGCAGGGCAGCAGCGATGCTGAGGCCATGGCTGAGCAGGCATGGGGTGCCAACCCAGCCTCTGGTCTTTCCCCTTGGGCAGTTCTGGCTCTGCCCCACATCAGAGGTGCACCAGACAGGGCTGAAGTGAGGCCACCAGACCTGAGCACCACATGTACACAAGCTGACATCACCAGCAAAGGAGCCTTTGCCTGCTGCTATGAGTTACTGCTTCCTCTGCCTCCTCCTCCTCCTGCTCTGCATGCAACTCTGGACCTGCTGCTGAATTTCCTCAGCTTCCATTACTCTAAGCCTTGGCCTGAATGCTGTCATTCTCTCTGTCATTCTCTCTTTTCTCTTCCTTCATGCATAAGTAGCAGGCAGCTTTAAAATGATAAGATTGTCAGAGAAAAAAAAAAAAAAGAAAAATGTTTCCCCTAGAGCCTCCCATTTCAGGCCTGTAATTGAGAAAAGCAAATACATATTATATTACTTTGATTGGTATTGAGTGAAACAAGCTCTCATCTTCTCTTTCATCTAAGTCTTTTCATGGAAGACTGAAGATAAGCTGTTCTCTGCCTGCAGAATAGGTTGAGGCAGGTTTTCCTATATGCAACTACTCAGTACACACCTTAATAGAAGGTAAATAATACAGCAAAAAAAGGGGGGGGAAAGGAAAAAAGGGTAAAAATGCTGTCACTACTTATCTTTGCTGCTGAGTGCTGCTGTGTTTTTGCTAACAGCCCTGTAATGCCAAGAGATGGAAATCCTGCCCCTTCCCCTGGCAGAGGCTGGGTTAGGGGCACTCCCTTGTCACAGGCATTGGGTTGCCTCGAGCACTTGGATGATCTGGAGCTACAGCTACGGTAACCAAGCAAGTGTTTAAGGCCTGCTCTCTGCTAACAAGCTCATTGCTGTAATTTATTACCAGCACAGTCCTATTATAGGCATCAATGGCAGAAGCTGCTGCTTGTTTGAGGCCCTGGTGCTCTCTGTGAAGTGACAGGGTTGTAGAAAGGAAAAAAAAAAAAAACAAGAAACAAACCAAACACTGCACGTCTTCCCTTTTCTGTGCGTGCTGATACACATTTACACACCAAGCACTCGTGAACCAGCATTTAAAATGTTACCCATTCCCTGGTCCCCTTCCTTCCCCCTCTCAGCAGCAGGGGAAAACCAAGAGTGCATTTGTGCCTGCCTTGCTCACCAGTGTGGCAGCCCAGCTCCAGCCATCTCCTGCAGACGTGGGAGGCCTGCTACGCAAACGGAGCACTAAACTCTGAGATGTTTATGGGGACCTCTCTGACCATTGGGCTGCTTGGTTTATTGCCCTGTGCATATGCAAAGGCCAGTCCAGCCCCCTCATCTCCTTCAGGGAAAACACCAGGAACATCTGAGCAGATCCCCCAGTTCTCAATGTAGGGCAAAAGGAATTATTTACACAAACATCTGAAAACTCAAGGAATGGATTTCCACTTTTCTGACCTGCAGGATCTGAAATGGCTTAAAATTACTGACATGGAATTATTTACTGGCAAAAATAGCCATCTGAACTCACAATTTTCACCAGCTCTTTTCATATTTGAAGTCTTGTTTTACTAACTAAACAAAAACACTCTATTAATTTAGTTGCATTAGTCAAAAAGCATAATTTTTTTGCCTGACAGGGTATTCTTTTTCTTCTTCTCTGTGGCTACAAAAATATGGGGAAAAAAAAAGAAAAAAACATACAGCAAAGAAATTATAAAAGGTGTTATATAAAAATAAGAGATAATTAGAAGGTTTTAATTTGTGCATAGAGGTAGATTTCTTCCTGGCATTGCAAATGTGCTCCTCAGTCTAAGCTCTGTGGTATTCAGAGAAGGGGAAAATGCTGAGCATGTCACAGCCCTTGCTGTTTAATTAGGCTGTGGTTGCCACCGCAGCTGAGCTTGGTCTAACAGCCACTGTTGACTAAAGGGACAGCCCTTCCTCCTCCTCCTCCTCCTCCTCGCCAGTCCTACCACCTCTGCAAGGCTGCCCCCCTCACCAGCCCCCCAGAGCCAGCTCAGATCACTACACCTGGGGGGGGTGGGGGGGAAAGCACCCAAAAACAACCAAACAAAAACAAAAAGCAAAACCCAAAACCCCAACGTAACTCAGCTCCCTAAAACTAATATTTTTTTTTTTGCTCATCATGTTAACCGAACCAACAGGTGCTAATCCCACTACAAGGAGGAAAGACCACAACTGCAGAGTGGGAGGGAAGAGGAGGGACATCCCTTTTGGTGGTGAAAAGCCACTGGACTGACACAGTTGTGTCACCACAGAGGAACCCTCTGGCACAACCCCCTGCCAAAGTCTGCCTGAGCCACAGTCGCTCACCCAGGCAGCTGAGATGGGTGTATGCACTCATCCTACCCCACCTCCACCTTTACCAGTCTGAAATCTTCAGTGGAAAAGCAGCAAGAAACACCTGGGACAGCAGCTTCTTCCACTCCCCCAGGACCTTTCTTAACATGCTCTTTTCCTCAAGCACACCAAGGGATCTGTGTCAGGCTTGCTAAATCCATCACTTCAGTTGATGGATAGACTGCAGAGGTGCACTGTGGGGGATCATTTCTGTGCCACTCACAGGTATTTAAGGAAAGTCTTCAGAGGAAAGAGGGGAAAAAATAAACCACAGTTGGCCCTTGCAACATTTTTACCGCTGTTTGCCAGAGGAAGAGATTATGGTTGTGTGGTGTACCCGTTGCACAGGGCCAAGCAGCAGCGCAGGAACAGCAAGTGACACTCACAGCCCAAGGCAGGCTTGCCAAGGGGAGCCCTGACATGGGAGACCCAGGGCAATCATTGGCAAGAAGCCCTGAGTCAGAAGCACCATCACCACCACCACCCTTCTCAAGGCAGAGCTTCTCTTGTTTTCCATGGGGTGAAACATCAGCCTCAGCCTTCAGTGAAATTAAAAAGCTGCCAGCAACACACCCATCAGTGAGGAAAAAGGATGATTTTTTGTTTTTCTTAATAGTAAAAAACTGGATTTTGGTCTCAAAGTGCACTTCAGGACCTCCATCAAGCCCCATGCCTCTGGGACCATTGAACAAACAGCATCTGACACCCCAGCTTGTGGCTGCCACATGCCAGCAGCTCTGGCTGATGCTGGCACACCCCATAACAAGCCAGGGCAGAGGGCAGGTGGGGATTTTCCATGTGCCACTGGACTTAGTGTCAATAAAGCAGACCCTGACAATACCAGACTACACTTTTTGCTCCAAAAGTTGCCCTGGACTTCATCTTTTCTAATGCATATCCATCTATAGTTTCTCTGAGAGCTAAAATAAAAAAGTGGTTGAAGACCACACAGAAACAGGAAATGCAGAGACTTCAGTCCTCTGTCTCCTACCCTGTGTGCCCAGCCTGGAGCCTGTTTGAAAGGAGGAAAGAGATTTCTGTGTCTTTCCTTCCCAATTAAAGCATCGTGCCTTGCATAAGACAACATTCATCAGGCCAGGGAAAGAGAGCAAGACAGACACACTGTCAGCCCCCATGGCTAAGGTGTGCAGTCCTGCTGTCCCCTTCCCAAGCCATCCTGCAACAGGATCCTTCCTGGATCAAAAGTGGGGCCCAGGACCTTTCCCTGTTGAAATCAGATTAGATGAGAAATTGGGACAAATGCTGCAAGCACTGAGTGCTCTCCTAAAGGGGGCATTGCCCTTCTCCCTCCCTCTGCTGTGCCCTGACAGCAGCAGCCACCAAAGCAGCTGTGGCTCATTGCAGGCAGGGCCACCCAGCACTCGTGTGCCAGGCACCCAGCTGCCACCACAGCGCCACCAAGGAACATCTGGGCACATGGGACAGAGGAGAGCTCCACGTGCCTGGGGATCAGAGAGCTTAGGCATCAAGCAAGCAGAAGCTTCCATAATTACAGCTGTATCTCTATCTCTCTATCTCCCATCCAGAGTTGCTTCTGGCTCCTACCCAGTCTCCCTAGAGCTTTCTCACCAGCAATTTTTCCCCAGGTATTTTTTGCAAATCCAGGAAAGAGATTGTTTTATCTCTCAACAAAACATAACCTATTCTAATATCCTAGCAGCTGGCCCTGGGACATAATCTATGGGACTCTGGTTGCTTATGGCCCAGTTTACAGTCAGCTTCCCAGAAACATTTGCATGGTTGGGTAGAGTTGAATACAGCAATTAATCTTCAGTTCGAAGTAATCAGAAACATTTAGTAAGAGGCAAACTTATTGAAAGACAAAAGAGGCTCCAGGACTGTCAACAAAACAGGATAAATTTCTGAAATATCATGCACTTAATATTCTCCATCATTGTTTAATTAAATATGTAAAAAAAGAAAAAGCATATTCATTATCAGGAAAAAAGGCCTTGTTTAATTGAGCCCAATACTCCAGAGCACAGAAGGATTTTCTGGATTGTTGTTATCTGGTTAGAAAGTATTTTCCCAACTATAGCTTAATTCCCATTTCACAGCAGCCCTTTGCATTCTTAAATAACATTTCTGGATTTCAGAAGGGAAAATCAAGGATAACTGACCAAGACTAAAGGTCTGAATCAATTAAAATCTGCCTCTCAGTTTCCCAGGAATAAGTGAACTCAGAATTAAATTTCCAAAGGCTAGTCCTTTCTGACAGCTAAAAGCAGCCATTTGCCAGGCTGAATTTGGAACACCAGCAACACCACCACGATCAAACATCTGGGGAGGAAATTGGCTCTTCTGTGAAGGGTTTGGCCAGGACACAGAGAGCTCAGCTTTGCAAACAGCCCCTCTTCTCCTCTTTATGATAGCAGCAAGGTGCAAAACAGATACTGAGGAGTTCACAGCTCCTCCAAGTGTTCTAACACCTCCCAGATCTGATGCTAGCACTATGTGCATCTATTACCAGATTTGCAACTCTGCAGTACTAACACAGGAGTCCTGAGAGTAAGACAGAGGGGAAACATCACATTTTCCAAAGCTGCTTGGGCAGCAAGCCCTGTCATGCTGTTGCAGAAACACACCATACTGAATAACTCCACCACAGCATGGTGAGAGCTGCATTCTCTGGTGCAGTTTATAAGCCAAATGTCTCCTATCAGAGTAGCAATTAGGAAACTTTTATACTGGTTTAAGGGTAGTATTAAGCCTGTGGCTGACACAATATAGAAAACATGACTTTTTGAAGTACAGCTGTTGAAATTTTCCACTAAAAGACACAAAAGGACAGATTTTTATCTGCCACTAAGTGTGTAGCTCCCACACAAAGCTACGCCAATTTATACCAAAAAAGAATATATCCCATTGTCTCCTAATCTGTCCAGATTAGCAAGGTACACCATTTTCTGAAAGCAATTAAATATTACCATAAAAGTGAGAGAATTTTCTCACAGTATAACAAACAACTTTCCTAAAAATTACAATATTGCATGCTTTCCCCTTTCTTCCTTTGCAAACTAAAAATATCACTTGACATTTTTGCTGTGACAAACATCTTCAGAATTTTTTACTGCACCTCCATTCTGTCTCTTTACCATCTTTTTCCTTGAAAGAAGGAAGACAAGCCCACAGATAGATTGCCATTAACTGCAGTGGAATTTAGGCCAACCTAGATTACCCACTGGCCTTTTGGCAGTCCTCAGACCTTGTACCAAAGCCACATGAACTGGAGGAAACTGTAGATGCCTGAGGTAAGTATGAGGGCAGGTTACATGGACACTGTCTACACCCATGTGCAAATTTAAGCAACAGTGATACTCAAGTCTAAAAAGCTGCATAAAATCTTTAAAACAAGATTACAGCCATGATAGCTAATGTCCTCCACACCATGGGTTATATTCCTTAATTTCACCATAGCCTGGCCTTGTCATTCTGCTGGACTTCCCTGGAGCCCCTTTGATGAAGGGGTCACTGGCAATGCTGTTCATCTGAGGATGCAACAACCATCTCCTGTTCAGGGACTGTGTAAAAACAGCATTGAAACTGCTTTATGAGACAGATAACCAAAACTAGAGCAGTCACCACCCAAAACAGAGGCCACATGCAGGGCTGGAATAGGAGCAGAGCTGTGCTGAGTGTCTCAGTGTGTTTCTGGAGGGTTTGAGAGCTATTGCTTGGAGCTGCATGTGTGTAAGAGATAAGCAGCAAAAAAATACCACAAGAGCACAGAAAGAAGGCAGCAAGGACACATCAGATATAGCTGGAGAGGCATGTGACCAGGAATACCAAGATGGGACTGATGTTTCCACTAAAAGGTGGGCAGGAACTATGAGAAAAGTCACTTTCCCTGAACACAGTGGGATGATTTACACAGCAGAAGAAAAAAATTTAAGTAGTGCCCCTCAAAATAATCAGACCCAGAGACACTTGACTAAGTCATCGACAAACACAACCCACAGAAGCCTCAAATAATAGTTTCAACAAAAAGCATCACACCTTTTTTTACTATCTCTCCCCCCACCACCACTTTAAATCAGCTTTGTTACTCCAGTAATCATGAGCCTCATTTGATAAAGAGTGGAGTCCAAGCTGGCAAGGACAGTTGGCTTAGATTTTGGTTGGCAGCTTCACAGCTATCTTTATTCTCCAGACTCCTGAAAAGCACATCCAAAAGTATGTGGTTACATTTGTGCATCACCACAGACACAGACCAGCCAGGCACTCACAGGTCTGGGTACCACTGTCTAATTCCACTGCAGACCAAGTCAGGAGAAACCTTCCTCATGGAAAGATACTTTTAATGAGATTCCTCCATGTAAGCCAGTGCCTGCAAAAAAGCAGGAGCCAAGGCACCACAAATAGAACCATCATCCATTCCACTCAGAGTCTCTGTGTAGGCACTGGGGTACTGATGACAGGCCAGAGAGAGTTGCCAGAATCAGGGCACAGCAGCTCTCGCCAGAAGCTGAGGTTCCCATGAGCAGTAGTTCCTGTCAGCAACACCCAGCAGAGCAACGTGCAAATTCAGGGCAGTTCCAACCCCATGAGGACCCAGGGAAAGCGAGAAGCCACAGGCAGGACCAGCCTTGCCCAGAGCCCCAGATGGCCTCTGCTGTGCCCTTGGCCTGCCTGCACCCAGAGGAGCTGTCTCAACTCCTTTCCCTTCTCCTCCTGTTGCTTCAGTTCCCACTTTATAAAATTAAAAGCTTAACTTTACTATTTGGGCCCCTCACCACAGATGATATCCATAGCCTGAACTTCCTTCCATGGGGCATTCTCCCCTTTTCTGGCAAGGGGGGCACTGCCTGAAGCAGCAGGACAAGTTACTCCTGAGAAGGAAAAACAATTGTCCTGCTGGACTGCAATATCAATAATGAACTTCAGTACCTCCAGGGTAAAGTTGGTAGCAAAGCAAAGTGTAGGTCAGCAGACTCTTAAATATATTTATTCAGCATGTGTTTAAGCAATCAGCTAAAACAGGGTCAGAGGTGCCATAATATCATCTAAGGAAGCTCCTTTTATTTTCCACTCATTTTGGCCTTTGGAAAAAGCATAGTCATAGCTAGATCTCATATGTTGCACAATAATTGAAATTTTCATAGAGAATTCCAGAGTAAATTGGTAAATTGTTAGCAGACTGTATTGCCACAACCTTGTCAGTATTTCTATTTTCTTTTTCTTTTCTTTTTTTTCTAATTAGTTTTAAATTTGTGCTCCATCATCATTTTGTTTCATAATTTGTGTGTCATCAACTCCGGTCATCTTGTGACCCTCTGATTTGAGAAAAGCATTTTAAAAAAAGCTATTTCTAAAGCAAACAGGATTTTCCCCCTTCACTATTCCAGGAAACAAATTCTTCCCAAAAGCCATCATTAAGAAAAAGTCAGAAAGAGTTCAGATTTTTATGAGTGAAGCAAATAAGCTGCTACAGTATTAAAAACTATCTGGAATTTAGCTTATGAAGTTCTAGGTCTTTTGGTAGAAAAGAAACCACTGACTGATACTGTTTCCTTCTCATGAAAATGAATTGTGTTCAAAGCATTTCAAGCAGCTTTTGGGTAGATTTTTAGTTAAAGGTATGAAAGTGGTGCTTGACTTTGCTCCTCCACTTGCCATCTGTAGTCACCTTACCCAAAAGCAGATGTCTTTTTCTTGACAATTTTGGTCCTTGTCTGCTGGAAGTGGCAAGAGTCTCCACCCTTTGGGCTGTACTGACTCTTCACATAAGCAATCAAGACATGGCAATTTTGCTCTCTGTGGATCAATGCCCAACTGAGGTCTCCTAAGGAAAATTTGGAGGCAGAATGAGAGCCAGCAGAGGGAGTATCGTAATAGCTCCCCTGTGGGAACATTTCTTGCAGAAGAATCCAGAGACTTCATTTGGTCTCAGGACCCTATTGTGTTAAGAAATATACATGCCTACAAGTAAGCACGCTTACATTGTTCCACTACATTTTCCATGCAGGCAATGGATTTTTTGCAAAGGTCATTGGGTCCAAGCCAGTCACCACTGGGAATATAAATTGTGTGTTCTTCACATTGAATCATAGAGAGGGGGTGGGTGGGAGAAGTGAGAGACAGATTTGTAGCTTTCTTCTTTTTCTTATTTAAAATTAATACAGCTATTTCTCATTATAACACCAATATTCCTGGTTATTCTATAGCATTTGACATCCCCCAGTCTCAAAATATATTAAAAAGAAAGTAGTACTGCCCTAGAAAAAAATCTAAGTCCAGAAAAGCACATTGATGTTCATGTATCCCATCAAATATGTACCAGAGGAAGAAAAACTATTTCAAGAACAAATGTATGATATGCCCTCAAACATCTGAAAAGTTTTTGCCCTCCAGTAAAACTAAGGATGCCCATAGGGAGAAATCCAGACCTTCACCAGTGGGAACCTGACTTCAGTAGAGTGGCCATTTCATAATGGAGGGAACTGCAGTTTATGCTCATTTACCACCTCAATAACGAGATTGTTTTTCCAGTAGATCCACCTATTTTTTGATTTTCATCTGCCCTCAGAGGTTTACAGGCACTAACTCCCATTTGATTTCCCTCCCAATGGGTAAGTTAATGGCTTCAACTCTGAGACCAAGTTTGCAACTGGAAGAAACTTGTCCCTGATGAGCGCTGCCATGAAGGAGCCTGGCCTGCAATGGGACACAGAATAGCAATTCCACTGCCTATTCAACAAGCTGAAAGCCCAGCTCTTATACATCCATCAAAGTCCATTTTAATTGGGAGCCTAAAGCTATTTTACTCATCAGTAATAAAGGAGCAATTAAGTTCACGGCCAAAAATGAATTAATGAGATACTGCAAACAAGTTAATTAACTCCTTCATGGGTATTCAGAGAGAAACCACACAAAAAAACCCCACAGGGTGCGCTAATTACTTCAGGGGTCTGACTAAAACGAAACAAAAATGAGATAACCACAACATTTGGAGCAAAGGCTAGAAGTCTGTCATTAAGCCATCCTCTCTCCCATGCAGAGAGCATAGGAAGCTGTGTATGACACTGCACACAGGGAAACGCCCACACCCCTGTGTACAACTCATCAGTAACACGAAATTCCCTAACACTAAAACTGAACCTATTTGCTCCATTTGCCTTGGCAAATGCTCTGGGGGGCACTCTCCTTACCCTAAGGAGAAGAGTTTGGCAAAAGAGTTGGTCTGTTTAAATACCCTTTAAGGGAAAGTAGAGGTTTAGGAAGGATGGCCTGGAACAGACAGCATGAGGTATGTGATGTTCTGCAGGGCCTGGCCAAGGCTGACTTACGTGGCACAGCTTGAGGAAGAACAAGAGGGTCTCTGTGTATATGTTTAGGAGGTTAAACTGTCATCCTTGACAATTTACATTAACTTTATAATATTTCATTGCCATGAGCTCAGGAATCCATAAAACCATTGGGCCAAATTTGCTCATCCCTGTGTTTTGGTCATTTATGGCCACACAAAGGATGGATAAAATTCTAGCAGTACAGGCAGAGAAGAGTTTTACTGAGGCTTTTTTTCCTTGGTCCAAACATTATACTTGAAATTTGGAGAAGCAGAAAAACAAGCCCTTTCCACATGGTGGCAAAACACAGCTGCTTTTAAAATCTCAAAACTTGGGCTATTTTTAAGGAAAAAGCCGAAGGTTCCCAGGGCTCACAGTGGAGTGTCAGCCTGCAGAATTCAATAACCAATCCAGGAAACCCATTTTGACATCTAGTTTCAAAGAGGGTATTGTAAACAAAGAGCAAGCCCACAGAACAATATCATTCTTGATCCCCATTTAAGTAGCAGGAACACAGAAAAGCCTCAGAAGTGGAGACATCTGTATTTATGTAGAGTGCTTTCCCTGTCTCTTTGTACTCCATTAAATTGCAAATGGCAAAATGGAATTTCTTTTTTGAGTAGATTAGCCCTTGCATCTCAAATCACCCCAAACACAACAATGCCACTACTAAAATGTGAGAAGGGCACTTTCTGAAATCTGCAGAAGCATTACAATATTTGTTTACAGTTAATATCATGGTATGTCAGCCTGGGCTCAAAACAGCTCTCAGTAGCCGCTACTGGCTTTATTGGGGTTTAAGTTAGAGAGGAATGAAACCAGAATCAGACCATGAGGACAGCATTTATACATGACAGCTTGTCCAGAACCTCACCTCAAAAGTGTTTTCTTTATTTGGATTTAGTCTGGAGAAAGACTTCTCATTCACATACATGTACACACACTTTTTATTTTTTCCTGTTAGGGCAAGCTAGGGCTAGAGGCTATCACACAAAGCCAGGTATAACAAACAAAAAGACAATGAGTTGTTATTGACAAGACTGGGAGGAAAAAAAAAAGGTTTTCTTCTTTCTCTCTACATGTGCTTAGCTAAACAAAGGCTACCAAGCCTATAAAATAATGTTTTGCAAGAAATAGAGCTTGGGATTCATCTTGTCAAAATGATGGCTAAGTCTTCTGTCTGCCTGTCAGCACAAGTATTATCCATAGATTGACAGAAAGCATTTGTTAACTAACTTAGTTTTAGTATAGCAAAAACTCTTTATTGCATGCAGCATGCTTTTCTACAGGAAATACATTAATGCTTATTGTGGTCACTAAACCAACCTGCCTGACACTAAGTAGCTTGGGCTTAGGGACAAAGACATGATCTTTATTGCTGCAAATCACCTTCATTCCCAGATCAAAATTATTCTGCTTGCATGTATTTATTTTCCTTTTGAGTGTATTTTGGCTGATTTCAAAGGGAGGTTGGTGAAGTCACCAGCACACCCAAAGCTCATATGTGTTCTGAACACCAGATTGTGACCCCACTGTTTGCATGTGTGTATTACTGCTATAACTCTGCACTGTCTCAGTGACTAGTTTGCTGCAGTTTGCCCTGGGGAAGATAAGCAAGAGCATAATCTATGCACCCTGTAGGTCTTGAGGCTGTTGAAATGCATATGCTATCTCTTAGGAAAGAAAAAAAACCACCCCAAAAACACAGGGCTCCAAACTGATCTTCAGCTGTGTCAAAACAAAGAAACAGAGGCAAAATAATTACCAACTCCTGTTTTTACTATTCTCAAAATTTCTCATTCCGTGCTACAAGAGGAAAAAAGTGAGCCTTTCTGGCCCATAAAAAGGATGTGTGACTATTTGTTATTTATTTATGAAGTTGCCAGCCAAATTAACGGCAGCAGGACCTTTCTTCTTGGAATCAGGACAGAGGAGTGGGAACTCTTCCCTTCTGCTGAGAGAAATACTCACATGGCTTCCATGCCTGCCTCTTGAGGAGGTGCAGTTATAAAAATATAGCACCACAGTCATGCTAAATAAACACAGCTTAGTGGAAAACCAGGTGGAAGTACCAGATTCAGGGGCACGTGGACTTTACTCCAGTTTGGTCATTGACTTTAGCAGCATGGAGTGACTGCCTCTTTGTCTGCTCCCCTCCCCCACCCTCTAGTAAATAAATTGTAGTCATAACGCCTTATAAATAGCATTTAGGCTGCAGAAATATTACACTGACCTGCAAGCCTACTGTCAGCTCTGACTAACGTCTGAAGCACCCAGCGAGCAGGGCAAAGTGCTGCTGCTAACAGTCATAAACTGCTGGGCTTTGAGCTCTACTGATATGGCAGTGCTTTGGTCTCAGCTTCATGTTTTACAGCCACGCTCTCCTGCTCTTATCACAGTGTGGTATATAACTGCCAGCCCTGAGGAGTTCCTGTGCTCGAGCCCCTGCCAAGCTCGTGCCACCTTCCCCACACAGCATCGCCTCCTGAGCCCCTGCTCTGCACGTACTGGATGGTGCTGACTCTCACAAAGAAAGCACTAAGGATGATTTTAAAAGGCTGCAAAAACACTTGCTTTCCTGGCACTTCCTTTGGGCTGAACAGCACTTCCACTCACTTCCACTCCCTGAAAGCAGCAAAGATATTCTTTCGAAATTAGTTCCTCCTACTTCTCTGACTAATAAATATACATATTTTCAGATAAATCTCATGGTTTTCTTATGGAAGAATCAAAAACCTGCATGGGAAGCATAAAGTGTGCTTATCAGTGGTCAGGGAAAGTAGGTCTGCTTTTCTCTTGAGATGTAGTATTTCAATATTAACACAACATAGACACCCAAAAAAGATCTAACCCTAGTCTGTTCCCAATAGCAGATCTTTCCAGCATAAGGGCAAAGAGGAAAAGAAAAAAGACGACTTAAAAAAAATAGTAACAGATCAAAACCCAAGAAGACTAGCTCTTTTTCTCTTTTTTCTTTCCCAAACAAAGCTTTTTTTTTTTTTTAACCACATAATTCTGGATTTTTCCCTACTGTGGAAAAAAAAAAACAAAAAGCTCTAAACAAAGTTGGTATTCCAATGGTTTAACATTAAACATCTTCTTAATTTGCATTGCTATACATGCTGATCTTAGGCCATGAGATTAAGGACCTGTACCTAGTATTTCAGTTCTTTCTAGGGACAAGCTTTTGGAGAGGGAGAAAAAAAACATTGGGACCACAGCTATGTCAAAACTTTGTTAACCTGGCTTATTCAGCATTTTCTATTCCTGCCTTGACTCACTCTATCTGCTGTCAAAAACACCACATTTCAGCACCATCCAAGGGAGATCTGCTCCTTCTCACAGCACAGGACCTTTGGTTCTGACATCTCCTAGGAGTATTTTTCACGTTGCAGCAGACCTGCAAATCAGCATTGCCTCTCTGCATTCTCTCAGCTGTCTCCTGCTCAGAGCAGCTTAAGCAAGATGAATCTCCCTCTGCCTCCCCTGCAGTAATGGTTTATTTACATTGCCTGTCTGACACAATTTAGACTGGATTAAACCTCTGTGCAACCACATCTCAAACTGACTTACACCCCTATGGTGCTCCCACTCCCTGGCACGCTCCTGACCATGCAGAAAGCTGTGCCAAGCACCCTCGCTATCAGAAAATTCATTATCAAAATTAAAAAAAAAAATAAAGAAAAGCAGCTGGCTTTCTGCTGGCTTAGAGAGCTACATCAGCTCCACACATGGTCATGGGGCAAGAGCAGGGTGGGGAGGAGTGACTGGGGAAGAGCCATGCCAGCCCCCAGTTCGATCAGCTCCAAGAGAAATGGCTCCCGATCCTCAGGTTATTTTGAAAATGGGACTACGGCTTTAAGTGCCATTGTCAGGAGTGGCCAGGGGCACAGACACAAACCAGGTGCTTCTGGCTTAATGAATTACAGGCCAGATCATCCATTCAGGCAGAGCCTGCCCGTGCTCTTTGCCCACAGCAAGTACAAGGCAACTTGAGCTATCCTCACCTTCAGGGCTCAGGCTTAACCTTGACACCCAAACGCAGGGGTTTAACCCTTCAGCTCCCCTCGCTTAACTCGAGGCACCTCCCACTTGCCGAGGGCCGGCAAAGAGCCCAGCTGACCCGTGTGCTGTCACCCAGCTGCATGACACACCTCAGAACAACTCCTATTTAGGGAGCAGCAATTATTCAGCGCTCTCAGGGCAGGCTGGCACCCAGCCCTTGAAGCCTCCTGAGCAGGGCAGGAGAGCAGAGACTGCACTGGGACAGCAGGGGCAGGTCTGCAGCTGAGACACGGACCCACACACAAAGCTCTGTGGCTGAACTTATTTTTCAAAGCTGAATTCAACATTAAATACAAAAATATATTTAGAGTTATTCTCTTAAACACACACAGAGAACCTACTTTTGAGCCCTTCCAAGCGATTCTCCATGAAAATTTAAAGAAACACAATCTAAATATTCACAAATAGACATTAAAAGCAGGAGTTGAATTAATGTAACCATTGAAAGCAGCAGTAGGAAAAGTAGCAGAGGAATAACAGGTTTCACTTGTCATTCTAGAAAAAGTCTCTCTGCAGTTTATTAAACAAAAACAGAAATACCTGCTTTTTCCAAAACTATTTTGTGATCTCACTGAAGAAATAGACAGTTGCAGTTCAGTATGCCACTAGAAAAAAAATATATTTATTTCTCATGTGCTCCATCAGATTATCACAATTCATTCACTTCTAGAGAAGAAAGGAAAGAAATAATTCTTAAGATTATACAAGTTGGTACAGTGCACCACCCTGTAATTTTAAAGACTTTAAAGAAATCCATCCATACTTGAGCTCAAGGTGTCAGGCTGCCCTCTTCAACAGTTCCCTCACTGTGGTTTGCAGCAAGGAAAAAAATAAATCTTAAAACAAAAATAACCCATATAGCAGCCAACAGATGGGGAAAAGAGAAAGAGGGGGAGCAATATGGAAAGAAAAAGAAAGAAAAAAAAAACATAACCCAGAGAGCATTACATCAGTTCTCCTCCCAGTTTTATTTAAAACACACGTGCCATCACTCACAGCTCTGTGGTTACTGGAAAATATGACTGTAACTTCCATGGTGTGGGTGTGTGGGTTGTATTGAAAAAAAAAAATTTAAAAAAAAAGGACTTTTCTTTGGCACAGCTGACTTTGGCTACTGATGGAAGGAAAAAGGGTGGCATATTTGTACAAAACCCTTGTGTTTTGGCAGGGAGGATAGTCCTGCATGAGCCACCTAGCTATGTTTTGTTCTTTAGCAGAAGCATACACACCACTGCACTTCAGCACAGAGAATACCACAGAAAGACCACAGCATCAAGCACAACAGAGAATGTTTCCACCCCTATGCAAACAGTAATTCCACTAGATTATCAGTGGAAAAAAAAGCCTTTATGAAATAAATTATTTAGGCCAACATTTGTTTCAGCTTTGACCACCTATGAAGCAAGGATAGGCAGGGTAAAACATTCATCCTGAAACCAAAACACCACTCGAGTTTGTGCTCTAAAGATGAGTCAGCAAACACCCCTCAGACTGTTATGGTACAGGCAAGTTGCTCAAAATAAGAGCCAAAATAAAAGAAGAATTTAAAATTCCAGCAAAGCCCAGGTGGTACCCCACTTCATGAGGGACTTGATTTTGTGTGGCACACACAAGAGGAGCAAAGACACAGGGTGGAAGACATCTAGATGATTTTCTGTGCTTATCAACAGCTTATGGTGGAAATAATCACCATGTCAGATGAAGTCTGACTTCATTTTCAGACAGGCCCTGGCTGACCATCCAAAGTCCTTAGCCAGCTATTTTGAGAAGGGCTCCAAAATATTCTTGAGACTTAAAAAAAAAACCAAAAAAACACCACAAAAAAAACCCACCCCAAAAATCTAAACAAAAGAACCAAAACACAAAGAAAAAACCCCTCTGATTTTTCTCCTGCTTGTCTTGCAGAGGTTTAGGGCTTACATTTTCAACTTCTCCAAAGTCAGTGTTTTTAATCAAAAGGTGAATTTTTTTCAGGCTCCCATCTTTAGAAAAGCACCAGGTAGCAAGAAAAGGCAGTAAACTGGGCAGCCCTATGCCTCCCCTGACTCCAGCTGCAAGCACAGCACAAACTATCACTGCTCTTGTAGGTTCCCAGGGGCTTTCTATGTCACGAGTTCAAGCCCAATTCTGACACACAAATGAAGTCATACCCACTAACAGCAGCATTTCTGGCCTCTGCTTGCCACAGGCTGAGTCACAGTGGTCCATGGAGCATTCCACACTTGCATTTCCAGCACCAGGACTGCACGACTCTCAGGGGAGATGGACGGGAAGCAGCTGGCTGGTACGAAGGTGGACTCCTCCCAAGGGATGCTCTCCTCTGGAGGGCCATGGTGAAGCTGCTGAGCTGTCTACATGCATCCCTAGGGAAGATGGGGGACCAGCTCTTACCTGGCCTTCTTCCAGGAATGGCCCTCCTTCTCTGCACCTGTGTTTTGTTTGTTTTTTTCTTTTTCCAGGCCACAAATTAGGGGATGTAAACACACAGCAAGAGCTGTGGCCTATGATTATCATTTTTCCTCAGTGAATGGGTAGCAATCATGTCTAATTAAAAGAGCAGCTACGAGGAGCAAGGCAGAGTGAAGTTAGCCCTCAACCTCCAAACTCATTAATGCTCGGCACTCTCAATGGAGAGATCACACTAAAGTGACCTTGGCAAAAGATGCCTCAAGAAAAGTCAACATTTTCACAAATGGTGAAATGGTGAAAGCTTGGTGCAGGTACTGTCTTCAGCTACAGCTGCTTGCAAGCTGCCCATCCACAGCAGTGGCAGTAAAAACATTTAGCTACATTAGAAATAGGAGTGAAGTTGTCCTGGTGACAAATTTCATCTCTGAAAAAATGGCGGTGCAGGAAAGTGTCATGTGGTTTTAATTTTGTATAGATCTAGGATGCCAATCTCTTTCACACAACTCTACTGCTGCTTCTCTTATTATTATCCAAGAACACGAGACAAAAACAGACAAGAGACCTATGCATAGGGTTGTTTTTTTTTAAATGGTTGCAACAACCCCCAAAACTTACTGCAAACATAACACATGAAATGCCAGATCACACACATTTTCTGAAATGTGATCATACTTACAGACACGAGTCAAGAAGAACCGTTAATTACAACTGAGCACAATCTCAGTGAGCTTTAAAACAAATAATGAAAGATAAAATTCCAAGGCACAAGGAGGTTTTTCTAGTTGTTTCTTTTTCTCTTTTTTTAAGACTTCCCAAAAAAAAGGCCCGTTCACTTGAGGCGTTCACCACTGGACACTAACCTATTGATGAGCATCAAGAGGGCAATTATCTCTAAAATAGAGACTTTTGTATATCATGGGGTCCCACATTCTAAATTCAGCCTGAGAAGCAGGAGGAAAAAACGATTCAGACGTCAAGAGTGAATTGGCCAAAGGTCTCGGCGTTACAGATATACCACTGTTACATTTTACATGGCTTTAGGAAGCGTGGCAGTCACTTGACCCACCAAACAGCAAGCACTTTTGATGCAAAGCCTAATTGTCACTTATACTTTGTCACGCCATTTAGTTTCAATGATTTTTCTGAACTCTTCAAGGAACTATGCTAATGCTCCAGTTTTACTTTTGTCAGCATCAATGAGATCCTCATTAAAACCAAACTCCCAAAATTGTTTTGATGCCGCTTTCCTTGACAACATCTGCTCTGTTTCCCCTGTCATTTCCTTGACTGTGGGAAATAAGAGAAAAAAATCTTGACAAAAATACCATGACTATATTTTATCTGCAAGAGACATTAATCAGTGTGGGAATTGAGTTTTGGAGTGCTCTCTTCAAGAGCACAAGTCTTAAATGAGAATTAATAAAATGATATTCCATAGAGTCCTAATCTAAACTAGATTTCCTCCATGCTGATTGCAAGAAAGGGTAACAGCTTACAAATCACGCCCTCATCCATTCTGTTTAAGGGACCCAGAATATTTTACTTTCAATTTTGTTCCCCATTTTCCCCAAGCAGATTTAGAAAATGGAAAACTGACCTTGCAAATTACTGCCAAAATGCAGTAGAGGTTAACATGCACTGTATGGACTGTTGAGGCTGGGAGGCAAATCTCATCCAGCCAGTGCAGCACAAACACAACAGTCTCAGGGACAGACACACAGCCCATTGGGATGGATAACAGCTTGGGCATTTCCAGCTAAATCCACCAGCAAACATGAATTGAGCATCTAAGAAAAGGTGACTGGAAAAAAGGCTTTAGTTATAGTTTGCTTTTTCTCTAATGACATTCACCACCGTTTATAGGCTTCTACAATCTCTTAACACTGCCTCAAGCTGTGTGAATGTAAGAATGGAACTAAGTTTCTCTACATCTCCTAAGAGAAATCAAAATTCATTATTTTTACAATACCTGATTAATATAACTAAATTTAAGTCCCTCCAACAGGAAGGTTTACACAGAATCACTGCAAGTTTTCCTGATTGTAACACCCATGAGCTCCAGCTTGGAGATGGAGAGAGTAAGAAATTTCATGTATTAGGTGTTCAGTCTCTGGTTTCTGTCTTATGTGACAAAGATGGAAGTCCTTGTCTTTGCTAAATTAAAAAATACAAACTAAAAAAAAAAAAAAACCAAAACAAAAACCACACAATTATAAGTACAGTTCAGTCACTTGGGGTTTCAATTTGAAGTCACTTTGTCTAAATGTGAAACAGTACCAGCTTTGAAACAGCACCTTGTTCTGTATTTGATTTTTATTACAGATTTTAAATATGAAGCAAAAGGGAGTCTAAACAGTACTCTTTAATAAGTTAAGCAGAAAGTTTGGCTTAAATGGTTAAAGTCCCTAAAAATAATTTTCAAGTCAGTAAATAAAATTTCTTTTTCAAAGGACACTAACTTCAAATGCCTTTTGCTAAAATGTAGAAGCCTAAGTGTTACAGATGTTCTGGTTTTCAGTGGCCTTCTCCAAACCAGTATCCAGCCTGATATATCAGCCAGCCGTCTTTTTTAAAAAGAGCCTGAAGGTGAAGGTACTTCTCTATTCAAGTCCCAGTTTCTGCATTTTTTATTAATACTCTCAGTTTTCATTTAAAATACAGGCAACATTAATATACTAATCTATTTAAGATTTCCAGATATACCCTAGAAAATTCCAAAGGTACAAACAGGCCAATGACACCCTCATGCCAAACTACCAAGTTTTTTAACACAGCTTCATGATTTCCAAATGAATCGAATTAGCAATACCAGCTATAACCTTCACCCTTAACCCTGGTGATAGCACCACACCAAATACTTGTGAATCACAAGCCAGCACTCAGCAGAAATTGTTTCCCTGTGTTTTACAACTCCCTTAAACCGTTTACATCATGTAAGATTTCAATACACTTACAGCTCTGATCCTACTGCTTTCTACAATACTTTTTGTAAAAAAAAAAATTAAAAAATTAAATTTCTATGCAAATTTAACAGGTCATTCCTGAGTAAAAAATAAGGAAGACTCTCCTAAAGATGGTGCACAGTTGCATGGTGTTCCATATGAGCAAACCTCTTCAGTGATGCCACCAGGAGCCCGGCAGTGTCTGAGAGGTAACAAGGACAGTGGGTTACCCATCACATGGGTGATGGCCACAAGGAGATTTAAAATACAGCAGCTTCCTGCCTGGGCTCACTCAGCAGTGCAGAACAGGCTCCAGACTCACAGCAGGGAGGGCTGAGGGAATACTAGGTTGGATGAGCCTTCCAGGGAGCAGCACAATCCCCAGTTTGCTGTTCTGGTGGGATGTGGATTACACCAGAGGAAGGGTCCCTCCTACTGAATGTGCACAAACTATTAATGCTGCTAAAACATCAGCATTCTGCTACTTCACCTAGGTAGAGTCCCAGCTGAAATCATTCTGGCCTCAGCTGGCCCTAGGGGTGAACCCTTTTGGAAGAACAGACTGGTATTGAAATACAAAGGGAATAAAAAAGTGAATAAAAAGAGAACAAAGGGAACCTACATGTCACCCAGTCACACACACAGTTCACATGCTTTACAGACAGTATGGCCTATAATTAAGGTCATTAAGGCTTGGCATAATGAAATTCCACCAATTAACAACTTTGCTAAATTCTTATTGTTTAGGCAGAAGTGCTCCCTACCAGGCATCTGCCTTTGGTTGATATTTCTGTTTTCAAGAGAAAACTTTAACTCTGACAGCTTAGTGCTAAAAATGTGATTTAAAAAAATTTAATAGTCTCTTTCCTCAGCCTACCATAATCCCTATAGCCTTTTTCTTCAAGTAGTACTAAATATCTACAAATTCTGAAGTCAAGAGAATAAACCTGCCTTTGCCTCTTCTCCAGTAGTTCAATCAACTAAAGAAAACAGAACACAGGAACTTCCCAGAAACCAAACTGAGCTATCCTGCACAGTCATTAAAAGCATATCCTGATTTCCTGGGCCAATAATTCAACATTATGACGCAGTTTGCAGAACTGCTAAACATTCCCAGTAACAACTGATGTCCAGGTAAGGGGCTTTGACAATATCCTAGGCTTAATAAACACTGACACAGCACTGCAGTCCATACATTGGATCTGCTCAAGTAATACAATTCATCCTTCTCTTGGCTTTCCCCACATTAGTGTCTTTCCCAAGCAGGTTGTCAGTGACCCCTTGTCACAGCCACATCTAATCATGGCAGACATGAGGCTGAGATGCACAATAGCCTTGGGTAAGGGCAAACTTTACCTCACTAAACTTTACTGAGGTAAAGTTGAGTCCAGTTATGTGTTGGCATGGCCAGTTCCAGCAAATGGGCAGCACAGAGCTAAAACAGCAAAAGCACTGCTGCAGGGGTTCCCTCAGCAGAGGAAAAGAGCAGGCAGGCCAGCCACCCAATTTAGAGGTGTGTAACACCCATCTACTCACCTCACCCTCTGTTTATCACCCCTGCTGTGGAAATGAAGCAAAGAACAATAGCTTGCTTCTTTTTACCCCTCCAATTCAGGCACCTGTACGTGCCCTGGTAGGATTCACTGCCTCCATCACCCAACACAGCTGCTTTGCTGCACAGAGGGAAGAAAGGGGAGCGTGTTCCCCTTCCACCATCACAGGTCACAGATTAGCATCTTTATTCACACTGCTGGGAGCAGCTGAAATTTGGCCACATGCCATCTTTGTGACACCTCTCCCAGAGGGCAGCAAGCCAGGGCAGGGGAGCAGCTCACCCTGCCAGCAGCAACCCTTGTGGTGCCCTTTCCTATCTAGGCAGCAATTCTGTACCTGCCTGGGGCAGTGGAAAAACCTTGCTCTGGGCCTGCAGACATGCACTTTAACCAGGTGATATACCACAGTGGTGACATGAATTACTTCAGCTGCTCTGAGCAAAAGCGTAAACTTTTGCAATGGCCCCTAGTGACAAGGAGATTATTTTGCTGTGAAACCAATGGCAGCAGAAGTAACTACAAAACATGGCCATCCTACTCCCTAAGAAAGGAAATGTGCCACTACATGTGCATATATATTCCATATATAGAAAGGTTATAGACACAGGCCCTTAGTATAGCTCCCTGGCAATTTTTTAATTATTTTTTCTCAGTGCCATCATGCTGATTAGATAATATGTATCATAGGAAAATAATGAACAGAAAAACAAGCCCTTTGAAAACGTCTCAGGATTAATTTCCCCATAATTTTTTTTAAGCATAAACTGCAATTTTGCCTAATTTGGAAATATATCAAGGACAAGTCAAGCATTAAGTCAGCACTTGCTCCCTCTGAAGTGCCTGAGCTTAGCCCAAAGCTCACCTTTGATACCAGGACTGCTCACTCAAGCTTCCAGCAGAGTTCCTGGAAAGTTAGGAGCAAATTATCCACCTCTAAGACCAAGTGATGGTGATGTTTTAATTCAAATTATATTTTGATAGTATTTATTGAATATGTTTTATATTAACATATCTATGCACACATATATATAATCTAAGAGAAATTTTATTATTTAAATTACAAAGAGTAATTTCTCCATTATTAACTTAAGGTGCAGTTTCTTCTCTTTGAGAATCCTAGAAGTAAAAATTTTTTAGTTTTGAAAAATTAAGCCCACCTTCCCCCAAAGCACTGTGGATGCTGGCCAGGAGCTGTAACCTCTCCAGCCAGCACAAACATAACTGAAAATTATTTGTATCTGCTCCTTTACACCTGATTTAAAGTTAATAATAACTCTGCACAAACAGACTGACATAAAGGGCAATGATGATGCATATTTTAGACTCTGGAGATACCTCCCTCTCCCTTGCAATGCTGCCTGCAAGATCTTATACTTCTAAAACATCACCTCCTCCAATCTTACTCAACTGCCTCTACTAAGAGCCATAGATTTTTTTGCTCCAGTACAAAGCTCCACCCTTCAATGTAATTAGTATACAAAATAAAGGAGTCCTAACTCTAACTTGCAACACTTCTTGAGACACTGTTACACTCCCCCATCTCACTGTCCATGTTTGGTTTACTTTGACCATTTCTGACTCTCAGAAATAAACACCTCCTAAATCTATACAGCAAAATGTTCATCACCATATACACACATCATCCTTTCATCAAGCTCGCAAAATCCTCTTCCCTAACAGAAACCAGTGACCATTCCCAGACAACACTGCTCCACTCATCCATGAGCCAACAGCATGAGCGTGGCATCCACCAGCAATGGATGAACATTCATGGACAGAAGCAGCAGGAACACGGCCCAGAGCACCTGTCTTCAAGCCACACTTACAGCAGGACTTCCCAAATGCTGGTGAACTTCCAGATGTTAAACACTTTGGTGAATCAGTTAATTAAGTCACAAACCTTATGGAAGCATGTCCTTGATTGGATACATATTGGTACAGGGAAAAATGCAACTTATGAAAACTGCTGCCGTACCCTGGAGAGGAAAAGAAAGAAGAAACCCAAGCCCAGGCCCCTGGTTGAAGGCAATGCTCCCACAGGACAGAAAGCACCTTCTGCAAAGAGGCCTATGCACTTGTACAACCAGAATCATTCCCAGTCCAGACAGGCATGGGGGTTGGCCTAGTAAGCACTGTGCCAGCTAAATACTCATACCCACAGACTGGCACAGCTGAAATGCAAATGCACTATTATGCACACAGCCCATGCCAAAACATCAAGGTGTCCCTGCTCAAGTAAGCTTTAAAAACATCCCTACTTCATTATTTGTCTGAAAACAGCGGGCTGACCATTGAAAGGAAGAGGGCAATGTGATATGCTCAGAGCTTTCCAGCTGCATCACACGTGCACAGGAGCCTCCCCAGGATGGGAGTATGAAGGCAAGGTTTGCCACCACCCCTCACTGTGCCTGAATGTGCCCCCCAGCAGAATGGGCAGCCCTGCAGCAGGGAGCTGGGCCTGGGGCAAGGGGAAGCTGCAGTGTGCAGCTGTGTACAGACACATGCCCAGAATATGTGGGGCAGAAACATTGCACAAATGGAGGTTTGCTTTGCAGCTTCCACTGGTGGTGAGACACTTGTGATAGGAAGGATGTATCAGACTCCCTTATAGCCTTCAGGCTTCAGAGGAGACAGAGTAGAAACTCTTGGGGAAAAATTTAAAAAATAATCAGGACCCAGATAAAAATCTATTCTACCAACACGTTCAAAGACTTCAATACAAATTGCTTTCCAATGGATGAGACTGATAGATAAGAAAACAAAGGAAGAAGTTTTAGGCACATAAAATGCAAGTCCCTTGTCTATGAAATAGGCATAGGAAGACCTATATTCCACTTTTCTGCTTACTTTGAGACTTACAGTGGGGAAAATATATATATATGCATAAATGTACTTTTTTGCATAGTTTGGCTGATTCAGTTACAGTCTTACTGCTACATGAAATGCACATGTGAACAAATGCATTTGATTTTCAGGGAACACAGACCTTCCTATTTGTTCAATTTCCTAAGCATTTCTTATTGATAACAGAGTTGGAAAAGACCTCAATAAGGTTTCTCATGCCTAGGGGAGCTGCTCCACACAGCCTTTGGCAGTATCCCAGCACCCCTTTGTGCAAAGCACCATGTGAATTACTGATTTCAAAAGCTACACACAGACACTGGCCCAAGCACTAGTGACATCGGTGACATAGGTACAGGGCCCTTCCTAATCAGGAGCCAGCCTTTCCCAGCTGTTCCTGCATCCAGAGATGCCACAAGACCTCCAAGCAGAGCCAGGCATTGCAAGACCAGCAACAGGGAACAGCACCAACCCAGCTCCACTCATGATCCCTGCCCCATTCCAACAGGCAGTGCAATCTGAATGAGACCCCTGTACCAAAAGTTTACTCTGTTCCAAAATGGTGTCATCTGTTGGTGACATGGTCCTGTCACTTGCTCTGACACCTGCACTCTCCCCCTAGAGCAGGGGTGTGCAAGGAACAGCTCTGTGCTGCACCACTGGCAGAGCAAAGGGGACACACACACTGTCTCCAGCAGGGACAGGAGCCACCAGCTGCTGCAGGGACAGCCTATCCCAAGTGGCCTTTTGACACTTTTCTGAGCTGTTTTGTGATTCTGGATACATCTCAGGTAGCGCTGCAGTCTTCCCAATCCAAGCCTAGTCTTCCCTTCCTCTCCAGTCCCACACTGTCACGGGAGACCTGTTCCCACCACAGTCTATTCCCAACATGACTACTGCCATTCCAAAACACCATTTTCCCTTTCCAGAAAGCTTCAGCATGACCCAGACCTCACTTAAAGCCTGTTGGAATGCCTTTTTCCTCTTTGTCCAATGGAGCACTGGGCCCGAATGGAGGTGCCAGCATCCTGCAGGAAGGCAAGCAAACATCTGGGACTGGGCAAGGAAAAGTCTATCAGACACAGACCCTCCCAGCAGCCAGGCAGGAAGACAGAGTGAAAATGGAGAGGGGAGAAGTGTTCATCACCTGGCTGTGCCAAGCTCAATAAAAAACAATAAGAGGCAAAAAAAAAAAACCGTTTTAATTGCCCTGGGATTTAGTAAACAAGCAGTTGAGTCTGGGAGTTAATGCCAACACAACAGCTGGCCTTCAGAAGGCATTTACTAATATAGCAACTTGTAATTAACACAAGGTCATCTCTAAAAATTACTAGGCCAATTTGCTGTTAAATAGCTTCCTCCAGGGGACATGGCCCTGTTGGAGTACGAGCTGCTGCATTGTGTCCGTGAGGACAGACAGCTGGACAAGAGCCACGCTTCCCTGAGGAGACAGGGTCACCACACGGGGCTCTCTGTGCTCCCCACGTCAATTCATGCCCAGGCCCCCTGTCCCCTCACTGCCCCACAGATCAAAGCAGCCTTCTGTTCCCTTGCAGAGGGATGTGCTACAGCACCCATAGCATCCAAGCCCACCAGAGGTGTCTGTCAAGGATGACAGCAATGAGCCAACACTTGCAGAATAAAATTGTGCAACAGCCTTTGGGCTGGTTCCACCAGCAGTCACTTGTCCAGGCATCACAGCCATATAGAGAATCATGGAATGACAGAATTGCTTAGGTTGGAAAAGACCTTGAAGATCATGGAGTCCAATAGTTGACTCAGCACTGCCAAGTCCACCACTAAACCATGTCCCTAAGCACCACATCCAAACATATTTTAAATACCTCCAGGGACGGTGACTCAACCACTTCCCTGGGCAGCCTGTTTCAGCCTTTGACAACCTGGAGAACTTTTCCAGAATGTCACACCTAAACCTTCACTGGTTCAACTAGAGGTCATTTCCGCTCATCCTATCATTTGTTTCTTGGGAGAAGAGACCAACTCCCACCTCACCACATGCTCCTTTCAGGTAGTTGTAGAGAGTGATATGGTGTCCCCTGAACCTCCTTATCTCCAGGCTGAACAACCCCAGGTCCCTCAGCTGCTCCTCATAAGACCTGTGCTTTAGACCCTATGTGTCCCTGTGGCCATTAGCAGGATGTCACCACAGGCCATAATGTATTCCTTACACAATTCCTTCTGCAATGTGCTTCCCACTGTGGATCAAGGTCTTCCCAAACAACTCCATCTCTAAGTCATTTCATCCTGGAAACCTTCCTCTGGGGTGAAGTCCATGTAAATGGAAGTTCCAAGGAGCTGATGGAGAGGAGCATTTAATTTTTTAGGCAGCAGTTTTTCCGCTTCCTTCAGATACACAAATTTTTGTACCTAATTTTATGCAGAGGGCTGGCATGGCATGTCTAGGAGAGCACTACCACTCCCCACACGTGGCTCTGCTCTTCCTTTGGTCGGGAGAACATGTCTCACTCTCCACATCCTGGCTGCTTGCCTAAACCTTTGCAACCTCACCCCTGGTTTCAATATGCAGAGTAGAACATCCAATTTGTCACTTATTTTCCAGAATTCAGAAGAACCCTCTTGTGAAGTCAGGCAGCAAAACCAGTCCTTTTTCTGCCCCAAGGACAGAGGCAGCTTGAGCTGCTAAGTGCCTTTTGCCTTTCACAGTCTTTCTTGCACAATTGCTGCAAGGGATGTCCAGCACTCGCTGCCTTTGTGAGAAAGCAAGTACAAAGCCACTGCTAGTAGCAGGGGGAGGATAGCTGCTGAGATCCTTGATTGCCATTCCCCATGCTGCATCAGCATGGAGGCAGGATAAAAGTTTCCCCAGATGACTCTGTTCCTGCTGGAAGACATGGCAGGATCAGTGCTCACTGCTCGGCCTGACCTGACAGCAGGATGGCACAAGAGAAGGCAGGAGGAGAGACAGGGCACCTCAGACTCCTACCTGGACTTTTGCAATAGAAAGGAGCATGTTAAAACAGCTCTAAAGCTAAGCAAATCCAAGACTGGAAGTATCAGAGGAGAGGAAATCCAGAGTCCATCCATTAGTGCCATATGCCAGCAGTAATTGTCCCAGTAATCTTCTCAGCCTTGCCTCATCATCCACCAGTAAACCACATATCAAGGTCCAGGTTCATTACCCCTGTACACCCTTATGCTCAGGAGAACAAATAACAGATGATTTCATAGCACTTAAACACCAGCTTTAGTCTTACTCGAGTCCTTCCCCTCTGCTTCACTTAGAGGCATTCAAAAAAGGAACAGGATTAGTAGCTCAAAAGATAAAGTTTTCAAAAGTCTCTTATGCTAAAATAATTACCCTATAAATCAGGGTAGGCATGAGGAACCAGACTACTCGAGACCAAACCCTGCCTTGTACCTTTTCTCAAGTAAGTCAGAAGATTTGCAAAGGCCTTTGACTCCAGGGCAGCAGAGTTAAGTATTTTCCAGTTTTGCAACATACTGCACTTTAGGGGTAAATAAGCTCCTTTCCAGTTGTCAATTCAACATGTAAAACACCTCACAGAGATTCTGCTAAGCAGCTCTTTATAGGGCAAGAAAATAAATGATTCTTTTTATCCTGTCTGAAAACTTCATATTCTTGAAACCCTTACAAGTCTGGGAAGGTGGAATTCATTCGTAAACAAAGTCCTGGGAAACACACATGGCCACAGCTTGGCAGGACCCCAGTCCTGAATGAGTCCTTTCATTTCCAGCATGTTTGGTAACTTGAGTTAAAGAGCAAAGGGTGGGCTTGATAGAATATTTCAAACACAGAGCAACTAGAGTGCTACAGTCACCTTTCCCTAAAAAAAAATTCATATAATAATAAATAATACCTGATTTTTCAAGGCATTCCTCACCATATCCTCCTAAGGTAAGCAGAGGTGCTACAAAAACACTAGCAGCAGTGGTATCATTTAGCTGGGCCAAGTGCAAGGTTGAAAACAAGTGCAGAAAAAAGGAGCTTTGCAGTAGATTAAGTACAACAGAATTCACAGAAAGCTGCAAGTGGAAAGGTTTATTCATTTGCTGATTTCTCTCTGTAAAATACCATATATCATTGCTGCTAGGACAAAACTGATGTGCCTACTCATGAGCTGCACCAAAACCACACAGGTTCATTGATTTATGACCTTCATAATGATCCCCTCTGTACATTTAGAGATAAATCAGGCTACTCCTGGATGCTTGGCTAGAAGAATTCAGTTGTAGTATTGTTGTCTCTTCTTGGAAAAAACATAAGAAATATAGAAGGTAATAAAATACTTCAGGCTGCAAATAAAGCTGGCTGATCTCATGCTGTAAATGTGCTGAAGATAAATCCACAGAAGGAACTGCCAAGTCCTGGAGGATTTGGGGTGTAACACACAGCAAAAACCACTCATCCCCCCAAGAGCCAAATGCCCAATAAAACATTTGCAGATGGGAACTGTGGTTATTCCATCCTTCATGCTCCATCTCGGAGCATCATTTGAAGATCAGAACCTCACTAATTCAATTGTAGATCAAAATGAAATCTGAATTTAAAGAACCTGGAAGTGAAACTCACACACATTAAGAGCTGCAGTCAGGTGGCCTGCCCTGCAAAGAAAGAAAAAGCAATTCCTGAAAATTATAAGCACAAGCTGCAGCCTGAAGTTTATAAAAATATCAGAATCAAGTTAATGGATGGTCCAGAGATTCTGTTCTTCAGAGGATCTTGTTATATGCTCCTCTTTACAGAATATTTTTATCCTAGCTTCAACTGTATTTACATATATTTATTTTTAAAGTTATTATTATTATTTAAAGGTATATTCCAGGTCCGCTGTTTGAACTGCCATATATCTAACTAAAGCCTAAACAGGAAGTAAAAGAGAAAAAAATTAACTTTTTCTGGCTAACTTCAAATTATCTCAGGTAATTTTTCCCAGAATGTCAGAGCTGCAGAAGACTATTAATAAATTTAACACCAATATCCTGTCACAACTGTTTATTCTGGCCAGATAAAACCACATTTAGTGGAAAAAACATTGATTTCCTTTCAGCATCATAGCCTGGAACAGCAAAAGCTTTGTTTATAAAAGCCCAAATAGCTTTTTCTCTCCAACCTGCCCAGTTGGCTTACATATAACAGCCCTTGCTGTAGGGGACAGAATGAGCATTTACAGTCTGAATTGCAGACCATCCAATTTCTGCAACTGAATTACACCCCAAAATGCTTGACACGTACTGGATAAAGATTATCTAGGCTTCAGCATCCTTCCCCCTTCTAACATGAACTCACTAGATTACTGACTTAAAAAAAATAAATTACAGTATTTATGGGAAGATGCTTTTCATGAGATACCTCAGATAACCATTTTGTTGCTGTTCAAAAGGCAATCTATATACAAGAGAGGCACTGGAGTTGGGGCAAGACCAGCTGCCAGGCATCTGGCAGGTTTGTCAGCATTGGCACACACGCTGGATATCTGGCAGTTGGCTTCTGCATCTGTTAGTTTCAGCCACAGCCATAGCTACATCAAAACCCACAAAGGCATGTCCTCGTTATTTTTCATGGTGTCTGCATTGATCTAACACACTCTAGGTTCACTGCCCAGGTTTTTTGTTGTTGTTGTTGCTGTCTTTTGGCTTGCCCCTGCCAAAAAAGAAAGTGTGAAAGAAGAGGGAAAGTGCTGGGTGATAACTGGAAGCAATCCACTGTTAGTATACCAGGGCTTTGTATAGAGAAGCACATATATAAATATATATGTTTGTCAAGGTCCTCTAGACAGGGGAATGACTGTCCCTCAGAGGCAGAGCTCCACACCACAGTGCCCACCAAAAATAAATGATCCACATTAAAAAAAAAAAAAAAAAAACCAACCAACCATATCTTTTAACATAATTCATAATGTGGTTTAGTTCATAACATTTTAATTGATTTTGGGCAATGTTATCCTCTATTGGTGTTTAATTAATCTGTAGGCTTAATACTGTGATGAACACTGCTGGCTAGCCTAGGGCCACTAGTGCTCTTCCCTGAATACTAAAAAGGCAAACACTTCACTAAAAAACAGGAAACCACATTTTAGCAAACCTGAAGTCAGGTTTCAGGAGTATCTTGAGGGCAGTGTAAGGCCATACTGATCCTGAATGCACAGTCTGACCTTGTCCAGCTGCTCACCCCACTGTGAGACCAGCACAAACAGCCAGCAGGCCACACAGCACACCAGAACTGGGAAGCTAATCTCAGCAAGAGCAAAGTGTTTGGGCTATATTTGCTAAGCTGATTTAATTTGGATCAGTTTCCCAAGCTGCCTTCCAGGTATGCCTGTGCCAGGTGTGTCTGTGCACGGGGGATGCGCTCGGGGTGGGGCTGCACCTCTGGCGCTGTCACAGGCACAGAACAGAAACACCCGAGGTGCTGAGGGGCACACTGAGCCCTGCGGGGTGGCAGAGGTGCTGGGGACCCTGGCCCTGCCAGGACCCCCCACCAGCCCTTGCTGTGAGCTTGGAACAGTGCAGTGCCCCCAGCGTGTCTCAGTCCAGCAGGGAGGCAGTGCCAGATCTCGAGTCACACCGGCTGCAGCCTCAGCAGCTGATGGCTGTGTGCTTTCACCAGGGCAAAGCCCAAGGGCTCCACTTGTCTGGTGCCTGTGCTTGGGCACACTCAGACCAAAGAGTCCTCACCCTGCAAATGGTGTCACTGTGAGCAGAGCAGTCTTTGCAGGTAGGTTGTGAATTAGCTGAGGCCAAATTGACCTGCGTGCCAAGGTGATGTTTTGCACTTCTTGTCTCTCACACAGCTCCTGCACACAGAAGAGATTTCACCAAGACATCTGGAGAGAAGCTGGCCCTTTACCTATTTCAGGTGTTTAAAATAGATGCAACTTTTTTTAGTTTTCCAGTTAAAGGCTGCTTTCAGAAATACAGACCTTACTAAGGACACTGCCTCAGCATGTACCAGTGAGGTTCTGGGGATTTTGATATCTCTACCAATATATCTGTGCCACTCATGAAATCTGCAATGTTCTACATTCCCAGAGAAGTTACCTATAGTGGCTATCTAAGGTGATTTAATTACCATGATACTGCATTGCTTTCCAACACTATACTGCAAGGAAGTATTTACAGTCAAATCTATGCAGAGAGAAGTGAGGTTGATTTTCTTTGCTGTTGGATCAATAGGGAACTCATCAGATTTAATACTTTCAAAGAACTTGGAGACATATCAAAGAGAAAAACAGAAGTATACTAAGCCTGGTAATGCTACAGGATAAGTATAGGTAGGGGAAAACAAACAACCAGACAAGACCCATGCAGTTTTTTTGGGAGAGCTGTTTGATTTTTTTATTTGTACTGCAAAGTCAAGAGATCCAGAAGTAGAGCAGATACTCTTTACATTTCTCACCTGCCCCATCTTTTTTTAGCACACTTCATGCAGCTCCCTAGTCAGTGATCTCTGAGCCACTTCACTCCTGGCACCCTTGGCAGGACATGAAAGAAACTGTTTTCCTATCTTCACTCTTGGCAATATGAGGCTCTTCAGTCTGTGGATATCTCACCTATTTCTCCCTCTTTACAAGCACCTTCCCAAAAGTTTGGATAATGGTAGTGCTCCCTCCAACAACCTCGACCCACTCACATGCCTGAGCACAGAGGGATGGGGTTTGCCTCATCCTGGTGGTTCTGCCCTGCACCTCGACAGTCCTTTGTAAGCCTGGGAATGGAGGGGAAAAGCCCTCAAGCCTTAAGTTATACAACAGATAGCATTCAGGGGCAGCTGTTTATACTAGCTAGAGCTCTAGAGCTTCAGGGGAATGAGTCTCAGGCAAGAAAAACAAGGCTTTTAACACTAAGCCACAGTAAGATCACATTCAACAGCTCAGGTTTCAAAACCTGCTCCAGCAAAATTGTGTGCGCGGGCACTCGCTGCAGGTGTCCCAGCATTTAACACTTCAAGTGGTGCCACTGGTATCACCTCAAAAACAACCAGCACATTCATCCTTCTCTCAGGCCTGTGGGGGATTTCTCAAGAAACATCTCCAAAATCTTAGGCGTGCCCTCAGAGTCCACGGAGGGAAGCTCACACAACACCGGTTTCCAAGAGACCGTGCTCTCAGTGTCATGGGCAAGCAGACACAAGCAATGGCAAACAATGAAGGTAGCTGGGACAAAGTTGATTTACATTTTGCCACTTTTCATCTGTCTCTTCAGTGACCTATAGTTAATCAAACTAACACCCCTTCTCCCTGTGTCACAGGCACAAGAAAGAAGTAGGCACTGTACATCCTTCCTGCTATTCTCTTGCAAATGGGGCCACAGCAGAATTCAAAAGTAGTGCACAGAGGCCAAGTGAATTATGCATTTGGCTCCTCTCAAAAGCCAAGGAAAACTTAAATGCCAGATTTTCTTAAAAGCAAAACATCCTGTCAGCAAAATGACACTGACTGTCTGTATTGGGGCAGTGGGCTTTTTCTTTTCAGAAATAGCATCCATTCATCTGTTGTTGTTTTTTTAATTAGAAAAACTGATAAATACAAAACCAATGGGGGAAAACAAATACAAAAATAACAAAGGCACATTTATCTGCTAAAGGGAAGTGGCAAAGAGCAGCTGTCCTTTAATGATCACCAGGCATGTGAAATTAATCCACATCTTTATTACAAATTTAAACCAACAAAATAAATAAATCTCAAATTAGACCAGGAACCCAGGTGGGGAAGGAATAAGCAAAGCTCAGTTTACTCCCAGCCTGGCCAGTCATCTCTGCAAAAATAAGTACCTTTGTCTGCTGCCACCACAATTATTCTCTCATCACCCTGGCTGAAGATGAGATAGGAAAGCCACGGCCCCGCTGGAACAACGGCTGCTTTGCGCCAGCCCAGGAGATGAATGGCTCCAATTATTCACAGGAGCTATGGATACATGTGGCCTACAAGTTTAATTTTTAAATTTCCATGAAATGCATGCTTTTAAATATAGCATAAGGAACAATAGTGCATGGATCTAGTCCTTCCCCCAAGTCAGTCTTTTCCATTAGTGGGATCCAATCTGGCACTAGCAAAATTCCCACTGAGTCCAGGGAGATTTGCATGAGGGAATATTGCATTGTTCAGCTGCACGTCCCCCAGTGCTAGATCCTGCACACTGAGGCACCAAACAAGGTCCAAAGCAGAGGAGTGGCTGCTGGGATTAAGGGAAGGAAGGGGACAGCCTCCTCCGTGCTCCCAGTAGCCCCATCCTGCAGACAGAGATCCCTCCAAAATGCTTCAGGGAGCATGGGGTGCTCTAGGGTGAGAGCTGCCTCCACATCTCATCCTCTGCATCTGCAGTCCAGCCTCTCCTCCTGCAAGCCCTCATCCATCCAGGATCAGTGGATTTTTTCCCCAGTGGCTGAGGACACATTGAATTCACACTTAGCAAAAGCCTATGGGTTGTTTGAGCACCATCCTGCCAAGGCTACTGCATCATTTTATTATTTATGAGTTCCTTAGTTTTTAAACACCAGCAAAAGGAGCTTACCAAAGTTTTTAATACAGATTCCACTTGTGCCTTCAAGTCAGCAGAACATTTAAAAGTACACTAGATACATCTCAATTCAATATCAACTGTGGTGGGGAAAGGAACAGGATTAGCTTTATTTAGTGAAAAAATTCCAATAGATTCACGCAAATAGATGTGGTATTGGTCTTTTCAAAAAAAATAGTAAGGTCATTTGTTTCTATAAAAAGGCCTTTAGAATGTACCAGACAAAAGTGTCAGTTTTATAAATCAGTGATTTTAATACACTTGAAAAAAAAAACAACAAACAGGAACAACCCAAAATAACCAAACAGTAGATAACTCCTAAAAGCTTTTTTTTTTTAGTTCTCTTAGAGCTTTAGAATCAAGCTCAGAAATCTGTATTTCACTATAAAAGCTTTGACTTTTATTATAGTACAAATGGCAGTTGTAGCTTCCTCCCACTTTTTTTTTTTTTTTTTTGCATGTGGACACTTCAAGGCAGCAGGACATATTTGTATATGTAGAGTAAGTGAAGTAATGAGAGGTAGCATTTAGCATCACATAGATCCACTCTGATTATCTCATAATTTTCCTTGAGAAAAAAATATCCACTGCCCTCAACACACACTTTTTGTGGAGCAGTACCCCCAGCTCCTAAGCAGAATCAGAATCTCATGCTCAGCAGAGTAGAAGCACAAAAGAACAAAAAACAACAATTAGAAGCTAATCCGTGGTGGTTCTGGAGGGGCTGCAATCTAAATTAAGAAGACAACACCATTACTACATTTAACAAAAATGGGGCTGAAAACCAGAGAGATTAAGGGGTTTTATACACTAAGGCATTTGACAGTTTTGCTTTCTTCCCTGCCTCATGTACCCTGTTTATTTAGATTCAACTCATCAAAACAGGATTATCTCCCATTTGTGTTTATACCCTGTCCAACACAAAGCAGCCATTAATAAATAAGTACACAAGAATTGGTTTTCAAGCAGCAATAGCTACAGGTGATTAATAACGACACGACTCCAGGCATGGCTCTGGCAATACGGTGTTTTCTTTTCTGGGTTACAAAGATTAGCACTTGGAGTCATGATCCACTGATACTTGTGTAAACAACCTGCACAGAGAGGGAAGAGGAGCACTGCAGCCCTGATCCTGGAGCTGGGAGAGCTCACAACCTGACAGGAGAGAAGAAAAAGAAATAGCTCAGAGGAAGTCTCTATCCAGGAGAAGAATGTGCTCACCAGCCCTTGCTTCTAGACTTATTCCTCAGGGATATTAGAAAAGGAAGAGCAGAAGGGAAGCTAATACAGAGTTAATAAGTGCAAATTAGCAAAGAAACAGAGGACTGCTGATACCCCATTTTTACAACACATACTTGTATTATCATCATCAGGGGCTTTTAGGTCCTGTCTTATACCAGGCTGTTACAGTTATTACACATTACCTACACAAAGCACCAACATGTCGGTATTTAGTGTCGTTTGACCTGCCCTGATGTGTCTGGGGACATTTGCACAGGGCTGACAGATAAGCCCTGAGAGCTGCAGAAGACACAGCCATTCTGGGGCAGCAGCTGTAAACCAGCTCTTCTAGGTTTGACTGTCCTTACCCCACAACAGATAAGTGACATTAAATGTCTGCACTTACAGAGCTGCATCACATCCCCACAGAGTACCTGGGCTTTGGCTGTGCAGCACATGCCAAGGTCTCAGGCAGTCAGCTCCCAGAAAATAAAAAGGATGGTGCTGCCAGGATGGTCCATCCAGCCCTGGCCCTGCCCACCCTGCAGGGGCCCCAGGACAGGAGCCAGTTCTGAGCAGGCAGCACATCAGGGCAGCACTCCTGACCATACAGTCCACACCACTGCCTACACTGCCAGCCCTGCAACGATTCAAAAGCCTTTGCTTCACTCAAAATGCACAAAAAGGACTCTTAGAATGAGAGGAATTCTTTCTGCATTGCTCTTGGGGTGCAAAGAAAGCTGTACAAAACAGATATTATTAATCAGATTTAAATGAGTGAAATTTAAATTAGTTCAGGGCACTCCATTAAGTATCTGGATTGAAAACAGTGTAACATCATCCCTGCCCAAATTCCCAGTCTTTCCACACAGAAAGCTTCAAAAGGAGTGATATATATATATATATATATATATATATATATGCATTGAAAACACAGACAAAGAGAATATATTAAAGAATGATATTTCTTATTTACAACCCAGAGTTCATTTACTTTGAAATCAGGACTTGGGGCAGATACTTCAGCATGAGCACAGCCCTGAGGAATGCTGAAATCAGCCATCAATAACTCTTTTCACAAGACAAGCCTCCCGAGGGCAGAGGGATAATACCAAGCTGGGTGGTAGTTTTTAAGCAGCTGGACACAAATTGGGACTTGTCAGTTGTTGTTCCCAGGCACTGCATGTCAAATTGGAATAACCTGTTGTGCTCTTGCTAATTTTTTTCCATGACTGCAGAATGCAGAAGAGGCACCTGTTGACTCCTGAGTAAGTTTCCGTGTGATGAACAGCTCTTATCAATCATCACTCAACAAAAGATTTCAAAATAATAGTTTCTTCTCATCTTCCCCACAGTGAGAGACAGTCAGTGCTCACAGCAACCAAGCTGAAATCTGCTTTTTGGACATCTGAGCTCTGCTGAGAAAGATTCTTCATTGACTGGTTTTAGATTCTTGTGCCATAGCAGGAGCCAAGCTCAGGAAGCTGCCTGGAAGCAGCACAGGAGCCACACTGCACAGGGCACTGCCAGCAGAAACATCCATGGCACATCTCAGCTGCCAGCAGCACTGGGCCCAAGTGAGGACCCAGCATTTGAGCCAGGTCTATGGTAGCTCAGAGCACAGAAGATGGGAAAGGAGATGAAATAGCAGTGGGAAGCCCAGAGGGCCAGCAAAGTGTTCTCTGGGGAGTGCAGTGCTCCATATTGTGTGACAAGGCACTACAGCCAACAGCTTAGCTCATCTCCCCTGACTCAGGGATGCCTGTGACTTAAACATTTTGCAGCTAAAGGCTCCCAAGCACACATGGGGACAAGAAGACAACTGTCAGGCTCCAGTGCTGCCAACATGCATCAACATCAAGCCGCCCAACACACTGGCCAACATTCTCATTTTTAGGAACCTGTGCACTCAGCAACAATGCATCCACTAAAGCATAGTGGAAACCAAGCCCAGCACCTTCCTCTGTTCAATTCTTGAGGGTCTTTTATCTAGCAGCCAAGAATAGGATTTTCCTTCCCTCTTTGCAACTGAGATCTGCTTCCAACACCTCCAAACTCCTTCACTGAAAATTGGTTCATCATCATCATCTGCTTGAATCTCCCAGCTTGCTCTGAGGAGATCCAACATGGCCCAATAGACAACTACTAAGTTGATTTTCCCATGTCCAGTGTCAGCAGCTCCTCACTGGTGTGCCAGATATTTGGCATAAGCACCTAAACAAATCCTACAGAACATGAATTTCCACAGTAACTCATGAGGCTGCTTTTAACAATCATCATCTTTACAACAGACAGGGGCTGTTGCAGCAGAAAACCCTTTCCAGGCCTTGAGCCCCCAGCAAACTGAGGATGCTTTGTCAGTGCAATTTACTCCTTTGAGTGGTGGGTGCCCACTCCAGGCTTGGCTTGGTCCAGCTGCTATTTCCCTGCCTACTGCACCTCGGCTCTGCGTCCTAAAGATGCAGGCACAGCCAACCTACTCCAGTATTTAAAAACTAATTTACTCTCCTTTGAAACCATAGCTGGAGAGACTCTTGGAAAACTCAAAGGAAGAGTTTTGCTGCAGGAACAACCCACAGATGGAAACTGCCCAGCAGGACAGAGAACATGGACAGCCAGACACTGATGGATATGTGCTGATCAATCTCTTAGCATGAGCAAATACTTCTATTATTTGTGTAGGTGCAATCTATACTGCTTTGACCCTCTAAGTAAACTCTGTTAGACAAACACTGAGCTGAAATGAGATTAGGCTAAACAGCCCCTTTGGGTTTAGCAAACAGGAGGCAAACAGCCACTCCCTTTCTTAATCCACCAAAATCCCACATTTAAAATATAAACTCCAATTAACAAAAAAGTCAAGGAAGACAAAATATTATTTGAAAGTTTAAAAAGGCCCAATCACTGAATGCAGCTCACAGTTTGAATACAATTGTTCTGGGTGGTCTGCAAAGCACTGAGCTGGCTGTGCAGAAAAGAGTATTTTAAGAACAAACCAGTGGGGTACCAGAGTGTAGAAAAGATGAATTCATGTTAGAAAAACACTTTGTGAAATCATACACAGAATGCAAATGTTGAAAAAATAAATAATAGCTTCCCTTACCTATTTATTTTCATTTCTTATGCCAAGGTCATAATTCCTTTTTATGTATTTTGAGGATAAATATTAAGATTAATAGATCATCAACATTACGAAGGCTTAGTCTGTGGAACACAAGGTCATTGGGAAGCTGAGATCTGCAGTCACTGAACACAGTGGTAATAAAAGCAGAGAACTCAACAACTTCCTTTCATTACAGACACAAACAAAATGGTTTTGCATCCCAAATGTGCAAAACAGCTTGATCCCTGCCCTACAGACCCCAGAAGTTTTAGAGACTTTTGCCAAGGCTTTGTAGACTGGGCTTTCTTTCTGCATTAGTGAATGCATATGTAGACCAAGTTCATAACATCGAGTGAAAAACAACCAAGAAAAAAAAAACCTGCCTGGAGGGATTTTTCTACATCCTTGTCATTGGAGCACAGGCATCACAACTCTAGTCAAGGCTTATTCTCCAAAAACTGCCCTACATGCTTTTTCCTCCCGCTCATCAGAGCTGTGGCACAGTCCCCAGCAGCAGCAGTGGCTACTCCAGCCTGGAAATGCAGCTCACAAGGGTCACGTGGGTGTAAGGGCTGTACAAGTGGATACACCGAACACAGAAGGGTGATTTTCCATGGCAGAGGTGTTCCTCTGGTCTGTAGCTTTCAAAATGCTTTGCAAAGCAGGTGTGCATTGGCCCACCTATACTGAGGGGAAATAAACACAGGGAAGGGCAAGTCTGTGCAAGGTGACCAAAAAACCATAAATATTTAGGAGCCTAGAGTCAGAGTACATGGTATTAAACACCACAGTGCTCTTCAGTAGACACAGAGTATAAATCCCAAGAAAGTACAGATTTTGACCAGAACTGGCATTAGATATACTAAGGCAGTAAATGAAAACATGAGCTATTGTTTTCCCACTCTCACATCACACCACATCCACTGCTCTTTAAAATTATGCCCACTTCCAAGAGCCAGCATCAGCAGCTCGGGCAATGTCCCTCATGGCTACAGACCAAAGGAAACTCCTGGGGCAACTCTCCTCAGAGATGCACTTTGTATGCCAAACTCCAGTTTACATCTACAAGAGTCCACAGTCCCCTAAATACACTAATTGTGCCTGGAAGCAGTAACAGTTTCACAGAAAGCTAAGGCTGGAAGGGAGCACTGGAGGTCCTCAAGACCCTGCCCAAACAGGTGCCCATGAAGAAAAGGAAGATTTTTCCTTCAGGTCAGCAGAACAAAGCCCTGTACACACCACAAGTCATCCAGTTCAAAATGAGACACTGGCACAGAGGCTGGAGATGTGATTAAGTCAGAAAATTGGGCTCCCTCTGGAACATCATGTTCCCACGAGCTGAGAGGAAGAGGCAGGCATGATGGTCTCCAGTTAGTTTCTGCCATCTGAATATCCTAACTAAGGACTACTTTCCCAAAACACATGCCAGCTGAATAACCTCTTAGTAGAGCTGGCATCAATAACAACATCTCTGAGTCCCTCCATAACCAAGAAAATAATCATTGACAAACCACTCAGCAATTACAACCACCAAGTGTTATGTATACAGGAGACACTAAGGACGGAGGAGCCAGGGATGAGTCAGTTTGGGTGGATGGAAGGGGATGGAAAGAGGCAAAACTGTGCAATGTCTGCTTGAATTAACCTTGTTTTCAGTACAGCACTTCAGACTGACAGGTGAATATTTTAACATCACAATCACCTAGAAACTGCCACATAAGAGGCACTGCAATGTCACCTCATCTCGATAATGACAAAGGGGTGATTGAATATTAACCCTGCCAACCACCACAGCTTCTCCAAACACAAACACACCTAAATCTAAGCCTACAGCCAGTCCCTCAATTTCTTTCAATAGAGGTGAGGGAAAAGATAGGGATATAGCCTACCTCATGTCTAATAGGAAAACAAACAAAACAAAAACCCCAAATCCTGCAGTTAAAACTCTGTCCCAATATGAAGCAATACATGAAGCAGCCTTCTTCTCAAAAAGGCCTTAATAAGTACAGAGTAGATTTCAGCATCCCACACCGATGGAAGAAAGAAAAAAGTGAGGACTGAACCACTCAGACTGTGCCAAGCTGAGTCAGAACAGCAAAACAAACAATTGATTCTTGAGGGCTGCACAATGCAGCACCTAGCACCCCAGGTTAAGTAATTAGTAGATCAGGAAACTTGTCATTTTGGGGCACAGCATACATAAATTGAACTAGACTAGAAATAAATTACCTTAAGAATGGCAAAGTTGACACTCTAACAACATTTGGATAAATAGTTATAATGCTACAGAGCAGAGTCAGGTGCCTGGTGATTCCCAAATGATTAATATGCCTTCTCTTCTGTTTGAAAACACAGGATATACAAGGCAAGTACACTCTTTTCAGACATGGAAAGTTTGTTTTGGAACTGCAGAATCTCTTTCCTACTTCTTCACAAATGACACAAGTTCACCTTCAGCAGTACCTCAGCATCTGCTGGAAGTTGTGCCAGCAGAATAGTGAGAAGTGTCCAGCACTTGTTTTTATCTTGATGATGACTCTAAGGGGGGCACAACTGTCACATCCATAAACCTGTCATGCATCGTGCCCATGACTCATCAGCCACACACCCAGGGTGGTGAGAGTTCATCAGGCAGCAAAAGTAAAATGCTCTGTTAGAAAAACAAAAACCCCTCCATGACTTTACCTCAAACTTTTCAGGAAGCAGAACTGATGTCCCAGGTCACAAAACAGCCACAATGAACTGACTTGTGTGAGTACTATCAAACACCACCATGAGCAGCCAGGGAGTCTATCCTCACACAAGGAATTTTACCTCTGCGAGTATCCTGTGAGCACATCATGGCCAGCCAAGGTGTTTGCCCATACTGAAGCCAAAAGGACAGCAGGATTCTCAAGCTGATATTATTAAAAGCATATACATTATTAATCTACACTAAATAACTATGCAGCTGTACTTAAATATAGAAACTATAAATAAATAAGCCACACATACCACACACCAGCCCAGCTATCACACAAGCACCTCTTTCATTTCTACAATCACAAGATCAATAAACAGCTTTGCCTAGCTTGGTACAGGGCGTAGCTCATCCAAAATCTGCTGTTCCTGCCCCTAACACCAGGCTGCACGTTTTCCACCAGGGAATGTGTGAAAAGACAAAAAGTATGGTTAATGCTAAGAACAACATGCTGAGGAAGATAAATTTTAAATGGGAGGCCAGACCAATAACCCCATGAACTGTAGCAACTGCACTCAGTTTTTTAGCAACCAGATTTAAGTCTGGCCTGGGAAAGTTCAGCCAGCACATGCAAAGACAGCAAACAAGCATCACTGCACGTATGCATATCTTTGGTCAAATAAAGTGGGGGGGGGGGGGGAAATCTTCTCCCTTGGTCCTTCAGACATCAAAAGGTAATTTTTAACTGAAGCAGAACATACACAACAGAGATACAAGGCATCCAACCTTATGGCTGTCCTATAGCCATAAGCCAGCTAGAAATTGTTAAAGCAGTTTTGCTGGAAGGCAGAGGGATTTACAACACTCTTCGGAGAGCGCTTTTTTAGAAATAGGAAGGTCACAGTTTGTGTATTCAATGACAGACTGGAAGTGATCAGTGAAGTTGCTGAACATCCAGTTGAAGATACAATTAAACCATTCCCATAACTTTGCCCAGATCAGGGTTGGCAAGTCAACAATAATAGACATGAGCAGAGCAAACAGCCCATGGGAATGAAGGACACTGGCCAGCACAGGACACCTTCAGGGCACGGGACTGGCAGGTGTGGGGCTTCCCTTTGATTGACGGAAAACCATGCTGGACTGGCAGCAAGCCACGAGAAGCAGCAGCCAGAGGCTGCACTACCTATTGCAGGATGCACTGCAGATGAGAGAGGGGGTGATGCACATCTCCCCACATTGCTTTGGTGCCACCAGCCTGACCCAAGCCCTGCAGAATGGGGCATTTCTTCCAGGCCCACCAGAAGGAGTTACAGCTTCCTGAGTGACTACAACACACATTGGCAGCCTCTAAACACGGGCAGTGTCACTGGAATGCTACTAAAAACAGGGGTGGTGGGTGAGAAAGATGAATTCAGCAAAAGAGCTTGCCCACTCAGGGGAATTTATTACTTTTAATTAGGCATTACCCTTTTCCTCCACCTCTTATTCAGAAAGGAGATTCTCCAAACCACCCAGTAAGACTAGAGAGAAATAGGAGCTCCAACAAACATGGAGAGGTAGGGAGCTCTACCAACAGAGCAGGATCTAGTGTGACCCATTCCATGCAGACAGTGAACCAGGATGGACAGCACAGGCTGCAGTCACAGCCACAGGCAAGGAGAGCTGAGTCATACAGGAGCTTTACCTTAGAAGTTTTCACTTTACTCAGCTTTTCCCATTTGTTTCCATTTGGTTAAACAACAAAGCAAAACAAAACATAAAAAAAAAACCACAGCAAAACAAACAACACAACAAAAACTCACAAGGATTACATTATTCCAGGATTTCCAGAATCTTCCAGATCCCAAACCACCCCAGCTCATTTAGGCCACTCCCATCCAGGTACATGGCACACTAGAAATGAAATTTATTTAAAAGTCAACTCCCCAAGTTCTGGGGAGGGGGAGTGTGTGTGTTTGAAGACAACAGAGACACTAAAGGCTAAACATGAAAGGTTTGGGCTCTCTCAGGGCAGGGTCTGGGTCCCTGTCAGTGCTCTCAGCACCATGCCTGGGGCTGCAACACAACTCCAACCTCACCCTTGAAAAGAGCTCATTCTTCGAAAGCAGGTTTTCTCTCATTTCACTGAAGCACTTATATTTATCAGGTATCACTATATTTACCAACCAAATTAGGATTTCTCTTACTTTTCTTGGCCCTCTCTAAATACCAGCTGCATACCTCTCATCCAAAGTGAATGCAGAGAGCCCTTTCCAAGAAGGCTTCAGGCTGAAGGAGAAAACTTTCTTGTAAACTTAAATCCACCACTGCAGCCCAGCTCTGGTCACTGCAAATTCTTCCACACCAGAATTCAAATACAAATTCAAGCCAGATGGACAGCTGACATTACAAAACACTGATAGTGGGATAAGAGAGCTCCACCAACAAGGGCACCAGTATTGCCCTAAATTCCCCCACTCATCCCAATTAGTACAACAAATTCTTCAGAAAATCAAGACTTCCATTCCTCAAAATTCACAAATTCCCCAGAGAAGATTTTCTAAGAAATCACTTACTTACATATTTTGTTGACTCATGGCACAACAGCCCCTGGGGCTCACAGACACAATTACAGAGCAGGTTTCAGAACAACCTGACCTTCCTCTCACCCAAACCTCCCCAAGACAGCTGGCTCTCTGCAAGTCATTTTGAAGCACAAGTATTTCCACCTGTGCTTAATCAGGCTCATTAAGAGAACTGAGAACAAATTAATTCAATAAGATTGAGTTCTGTTGGCACATCTTAGTCCCTGAGAATTGTCCATTTCATAAAATGATGGATCTTTTGCATCATAAAAGCCAACTACACTAGGAAGTTGTGTGATGCTTAAATTATTATTTTTTTATGTTGGCTGCAGTATGAGAGGAAGAGGAAGTTGCACACAACAGTATTTACATCTTTTTTTTACTTTTCTCCCCACGGCCAAGGCAGTGTGCTGCAGTTTGTAACCCACAAGATGCTGTCCCTCACTTCTGTAACGCTGGCACAATTAGGACATATTTTCCTGTGTTATTGTAATCCTAACCAGCTGATTTGCACCCTCCCTCTTTTTCCTTTTCTACAACTAATTCTGGAGTTACAGAAGGTGCATTTCCTATAATTTCAAGAAAACTTTTCCAAGGCAGTTAGCATTTGCTTTTCCATCTGGATAGCACTATCTGCTTGGTCTCCATGAATTCCACAGAGCTTTAACAATTGCTCTTTCCAGTGAGCTTTCGGAGCTGAAAGGTGACAATATTCCATGTTACAAAGTGCTTTTGGAAGTGCTCAAGGCCAGGTTGGATGGGGCTCTGAGCAGCCTGGTCTAATGGAAGGTGTCCCTGCCCCTGGCAGGGAGGCAGAACTACATGATCTTTAAGGACCCTTTCAATCCAAACTATTCTGTGATTCTATAAATTTCTGTGTTCTGAAAAGCTTTGGTAACATGCATTTTAAGAAGTAAATCTGTAAATCTCATCTAAACTGCCCATCTCTACAGCTATTAACAGTGAAACCATTTCTTAATTATCCCATTTTATTTCTTCCTACCAACATAACAGCATCTATTCTTTATTAAACTAGAAGGAACTGCTCCCCAGATCAGAATTTTAGTACCCACTAACACACCTATGTACCACTGTACATTCATTATATATACCACTGTCAATTGTCCTCCAGCTGCCTCTTTGAGAGCTGGTATTTACCAGTGGTTTGAAAGAACCCCTTTCCAAATCTCTCACCATTATTCTTGCAACAACAGGTTGTACTCACCAGTCAGGCTGCATTTCTGTAATTGCTTAAAGAATAAGGATTTCTTCCACCAAGTCCTATGGACTCCCCAGGTACTGAACTTTTGGGATATACTTGTTTTAGTCATAAGAACTCAATTCACACTTGTCCCTCACTGTGTGTTCATATCTACTGTAGGATGGGAAATCAGAGAGAAACTTTTTAATTAGTTGCTGTTACGTTCTTCTGTAGAGATGGAGATTTCATGTGCATTGTCCCTTTCACTTTTTGTGATTGTTCATTTGTGAAAGTCAAAGAGTTGCATTCTTGCAGATATTCGCTGTGCTTTGTTCACAGTCATCATTAAACATTTACTGCAAATGAAACAACCCTTAAATGACAGGTTTACATTTTGGCTTGCCTCATATTTGCAGATGGAGATAGACCCCCTAAAAAGAGACATTTATTACTTGCTTTGCAACGCTCTTGTAGTGAACAGTTTACTCACAACTTTTGTGCTATGAATTCTAAATTCCATCTTGAATTTTATTTTAAGATGCAGGTTACTATAAGAAATATTTGGAGTAAACAGGAGAGGTCATGTCTTGGTGTTTACATTGACCAAAACTGTGCACCATTTCCTAAGGAAATCAGTTCCCAAGGAGTCAGCCTTTCCAAGTTTCTGGGCTTCTCCTTCCTCAGCATCATTTCCCCAGTCTCCCTATCCACACATGCCCAAATGCTGAACAGCAAAACTGAAGTAAAATATTGAGGTTCAGCTCTAGAAAGCTTAACACAGCCCACTGCACAAGGCTCTGCCTCCCCCTGTTCTGTGGATATCATTTGATAAATCCTGGGATTTCAAGTGCATGTGAAGAAAGCAGAACACAGCTTAGGCTGTGGTTTCACAGGCATCTCAAGTCAATATAAAGTTGCCCTGATGGTGAAAGCAGAGTTCTGAGCCTCATGTAACTCACACACTCCTGCCCTCCATCCTGTTTTTGTTGCACAGCCATAAGGCGATGGGATGAGTCCAGATCTGAGCACTAATCTAGCAGAAAACAAATTCCTGTCTTTTTTGAGTTAGTGCTCATTTGGATTGGCAAATCACTGCATTCCTCATCTAATCTGACCTTTAGAAAAAGTATTTGTTAACTCTGAATTCATCTCCTGAGATTTATACAGTGCTGTTAGCACTCTTAGCAGAGCAGCAGAGCCAGCACTCTGGCTGGAGCCCTCCCTGTCCGTGCTGCTGTGCCACTTCTGCAACAGAGCCAAGTGGCACCCAGCACGTGGAACAATTTGCCCTCATCCAGGTGCAGGCACAGGACAGGCACAAACTAACCCAGGGCTCTGCTGCCCAAGAAGGAGGTATCTGGGCATTCCCTTTGGCAGATGCCCACCCTTCCCACCACACTGCTGGGCAGCAGCAAGGCATCAGCCCAGCTCATGGACACTCCCAGGGCAGGCAGCTGGAAGGGCAAGAGTTCTCTTCTTCCTTCCCCATGCTCCCTCAGCCATGGGAAGAGTAAACCACTGCCCAAAGGCATCAGCAGGAGTACTGACTCCACCAAGAGCAAGCGCAATTGCAGATTTGATGGTATTTAGGAGGTTCAGCACTGTACCTGTATGCCCCAGCCAGCCAGAGCTCTGAGATCACTGCAGGGGCCAGAGCCACCTGCCAGCTCCACCAGCAAAGCCACAATTTTAAAGCAATGAAAAATTAAGGTGAAAAATGTTCATCCACAGAAGACTCAGAAGGTTCACATATATAAGTGAACACAAGAAAGCCTAAATAATGACAAAAGCCAGTTGTTTGTGCTCTCCTACAATGAGGCAATGGTTTTCACAATGCTATTCAGCTCCCTCTGCATACAGTACAGGGGATCCTTTCCAAACATTTAGGTGCAGTTGAAGGCTAATCAAGATCTCATAAGTTACCAGGCCTCTTACTGTTATTGAATTTCCTTCCATTTCTTATCTTGACTAGCTATTACGATTCCAGGTATTCAAGTGGACGTCATTCAGAAAAGATAAAGTAATAATCCATTGATACAGGACCCTCGTATTTAGATTTCAGCATACCCAGCTCCCTGTTTATGTTATTAACCATGGCAGGAAAAAGGGGGTTTGAATTACCCTGTATTTCCTTCTCAGATGGTGCACAGAATAGAAATTACTCAGCAGATGTCATCTCTCCCTCTTCAGCAACAGAGAGATTTGTCAGGGTAATTTTCCCTGGTTTCCTGAGGAATGCAAATTTTGCAGGGTTCACCCCAAAATGCCTCCATTAACACCCATTATAGCCCTTTGAAAGGAAAGATGAAATGACTCATATAAGTTTGACTAAGCTTTGAAACAAAAAAATTCTTTTTAAAGACAGGGCCCTCTAGACCTTAAGGGAGGAATCTCATTCCTCCACCCTCCTCTCCAATATTGAATTATTTTTAATAAAGGAATTAGACCTATAAACCAATGTTCTTAAGTACATATGCTGCAAAACTCACACAACCTGCTAAATCTATGTCAGCTGATAACAAGTGTTTCCTTTAACACTGAGAACTTCTCAGAAGAAGCTGTGTTTTGCCATATAACCATTGCTTGATTTCCTGTAAACCAAACTATTCAGGGATACAGTCACATTAATCATTAATTAAACTCTGTGTTGAAATGAGCCTTCCCTTAAATGCTGGTGTGTGTTCAAATGGCACAAGAAGTACTCAAGGTTCCTGTGAGTGATTTATAATCACCAATATAAAAAAGCAGTTCTAACATGGGCACACTGAGAATTTCCCAAAGAACTGTGAGGAAACAATGTTTCTTCAAACAAAACAAATCACACAGGAGGAGGGATAGACCAATCCAGCAGCTTAGTGGGGAGACCTTGTCCTCTATCCCATCACTCCTGCCTCTGTCCAGGATGTGGGGCTCTTCCTCCTTCTCCTCTTCCCTTGCACCAGCTCTGAAAATCATCAGACTCCTGACTGACCCACTTCAACTCCACTCCAGGAGAAAACACCAGGATTTTTTCTGCCTGGTTAATAAAATGCATCAACACCCAGGCAAACGTGGCAAGCAACAGAGCTGGCTAGGGGCAAGGGGACCTTCTGGTGGCAGTGGACAGAGCACCCACCCACCCTGGGCCATGTGGTGTGAGCAGGGTGCCTGGATGCTCTCCCAGAGCAGGGTCAGAAAGGGCCAGGGAGGAACAGAGTGGAGAAACTGCTACATCACTTTGAGTAAGCAACTTTCATCCCAATCCTTCACTTACTTCTTCAGCAGATGAGCACTCAGGTCCCTGGCTGTGGTCATTCAGGATATTCCTGCCCCTCTCTGGACTGGTACCAACCTGCTGCACACTTGGCAAAGGGAAGAGGTAACTGTATTTCAGATTCAATAAAGCGAGAAGCCCAGTATCTTCACCTTTAAACTCTGAGGATGTGAGTTTAAGCTGAAGGGTCAGAAAATTAAGTTTCAGTTTCCAGAGTTAATGTGCTGCCTAGGTCTGTAGGCTCAGCAGGCAAAACCTGAAATGTCCTATCTTATTAATGACAGAGCACCACTGCCTGAAGCTCCTTCAAATAATACACTCAAGGTCAGCAGGAAGAGATGGACCACACTGTCAAAAATATAGAGTGGAAGTCCTTTAGCTTTAATGCTATAGTAGCAAAAGGAAAAAAAATAAAAGCACATTTTGGTCATAAACATAACTAGAATCTCAGGCCTTCTTTGAAAACGAGGTTATCAAACCACCCTTTCTTTGAAAAAATCACAGCTGCATCCCTAATGATGAGATGGGGTGGGGGCAGTAAATGGAAGGAGGGCAGTAGCTTCTTTTTCAAAGTAATGTGGAGTTGCACTGGACATTTAAAAGATGCTCTGGAAACAGGCTCCCCTCCCACCTCCTGTGTATTTAACCCCTGGTTTGCTGCCCTCTGCATTCAGCAGCGCAGCAGAGAGCAGCCTATCAGCTCCACCTGTGGCCACTGCCCTTGTGGACGAGTGACACAGCCCGTTCTGCATCCCCAGGCTCTACAGCTGAAATGAAGGGAACCCTGGGCATACAGTGCAATCAGCTCATGCTTCAACCAGGATGCAGCTGATGAGAAGCAGCATCCCTCTGCTCCATGGCACTCTGCTGGGAGTGTGTGTGTCTGGTGGTGGGCAATCCCTCCACTCAACAGGAGTCATAGCACACCACTATATCTGACACAGGCAAGCTGAGAAAAACCAACAAATAATAAGGCCCCAAGAAGCTGAGAGGATCGGGGATAAAAAAATCAAAACTACTAATTCAATAAATTTGAAAATCTCCTAATGATCATATCAAACCATTTAAAATCAAACCCTATTTCGAGACCTATACCATTACATCCATTTCTACCAGTTTAAGACTCTGACACCATTTCTTTCAGTCTATAAAATAAAACAAGCATGCAAGCCTCAGTCCTAACCAATGATTAGTAAAGGCCCAATTTTCCAGACTTTTAAAGTAATTTTAAGTGCTCCAGTGATTAAGAGAGATACCACAACTCTGATGGGCAATAGCAGAAACCTTAGAGTTCCTTCTTAACACAAAGCTCTTGAAAAAAAACAGTTTATTTTTACACAGTATTTATCGATTTATTGCAATGTATCAGAAAGTTCTGAATGGCCTGACCAGCTTTACACGCTTTGCTGAATTTTGAAATGAAAGCAAGAGAACATCTGCTTAAGTCAACAACATAAGTCACCAGTTTAAAGGTTAACACTTGATTGTGCAGCACAAGAAACAGACGCTTTATCTTCCCAGTTCAAGGACTCCTGGATTTCTGAGCAGTGGAACTGCAAGGGGCCAGGCTGCAGCACCCTCTGGGACACACACAGAGCAGGGTGCAGCACAGAGTGTCACTGGGGCACAGAGCAGCTCGGGCCCAGCTGTCCCCACACACTGGCATGCCAGCAGCCAGCTGGGAGACACCGCTGGGCCATCACCCCTCCTGTCCTGGCAGCAACTCTCTAACACACAGAACACTGGCACTGACACCAGCACGGCTGTGATTCATGTGGGGCAGCTGCTCTAAAGCTTCCAGAGCTCCTCTTCCAGCCAGGAGACACCAAAGCCAAGCCCAGCACCCTCACCAAGGTCCCATTCAACCAACAGAAAACCACAGGGAAAATGGAAGTACTGCACTGTTGCGAGTACAGCTGTCCCAGATAAGGGAAATATAGAAAATAAATAAGGTCCTTATCTACCGTGGCAAGGAAAAGGCAGGTCAGGGAAATGGGTGGGTTAGTGAGAGAAGTAAAAACTGTACCTAGAGAAGAAAGAAAATCTGAAATTAAATGAGGTGTGCACTCCTTATATAGGCAGTTTTAGTGTGAAAATTAATCTCAAAATCCCAAAAGTGAGTTAAGACATCAGCTTAGACACCGGTCAAACCAACAGCCACTCTCTGTTCCTCCAAAACACTGGCACGGGCCTGTTCCTTGCAGCCAAAGCATCTGTACCAGGGATGCCTGGGGAAGGACCCATCAGAGCTCAGTGCCACTGTGCAGACAGCAACAAAAAGAAGTTTCATCAGAAATCAGTCTGGGAATCAGAGGGAGCAATTCTGAGCCAAAATGTCAGACTGGAGCCATTAAAAAAAAGGTGATTGCTGTAGCTGGGCTGTGTTGTCATACATTGCTTACGTTTGTTTTAATTTTAAACTAAGTGTCAGTCCAAGGTTTGTTACACAAACATATGGCACTGGTATTACATTCTATCTTGTATTTATAGAAAGTGCTGTGGCGGCCCAGGCAGCGCAGAAATGCCATAATGTTAACAACATTTATTATTAGTATGACAAAAGAACAAAAAGAAGCCAGTAGAAATCATGACTTAAAAGTTTAAGGGACTGATTGGAATAGGGTGCCAAACTGTGGAGATATTAGCTAAAATTCTTCCAGTATTAATACTCACACAGTCCCCAGGCTGCCAAGTATTTAGTTATATAAATACAGCCTCGAAAAGGTAATTTGTTTAAAACCCAAGCCCTGAAAACTGATTAGCACATTTAATGCTAGCCCGATTAACACAGATATGCCCTCAGCTGGATGATGGGAGCATTGAGGCAGAAGTCCGCATTCCTGTGAGTGAAGAGGAACAAAGCTTTTGGGACAAAGGGTAAACCTTAATTATGGCTTTTTATTACCCAAACTGCCATTTCCTCCTTACCCCAAACAAGGCAGGAAGGCTAATGGCACATTCACATAGCCCCATAAGCGATGTGATTGATAAATGCCACTGCTAGATTTTTCCACTCCAGCTGTTACACTAGAAGCAGCAGAGGCTTGATTCTCTCTTAAAAATAATAATTAAAAAAAAAAAAACCAAAAAAAAATAGAAAAAGAAAAAACCAAAGCAAAGCAGGATACAGTACGCCGCTGACATTCCCGAACCTTCTGGAAGCGTTTATTAACTTTGGCCAGGGACCAGCGAGGGCTGCAGGAGCGGCAGTGCAAACTGGTTAATCTGTAGCTAGACATATCTGTGATTGGGGGTGGTGGTGTTCAGCAAGAAACACTCCTGCCTGGTAGCCAGGGCTTCAGCACTTTGAAGGGTTACTGGGGTTGTTGATTTTTTTTTTTTCCAAAAAATTTTATTGGGAGAACTACAAAACATTTACAGTACAAAGTTTACAGTCTCACATAATCTGTAGTGAACTGACTCCCAAAAAATATATTACAACTCAAGTTGACTTATCCTTTAGTTACATTCAAAACATACTTCTGTTAAAGTAGTCCAAAAGAGTACATAGTGCTCAATCTGTACCTATGTACAAACAAAACTAAGCTACTGCTCATTCATCCACCGTCCAGGAAACTTTTGGAAAACTCCCAACTTTCTACATAAGGAAAAAAAAAAAAATTACAGGTTTTGGAATTCAATAAACAAGATATGTTCCTGTATTATAGAAAGTGTCAGATCCAAAGATGGCCTCTGTTCTTATAAAATAGAGTGGCGAAATTTTGCTGTACTTAAAACCCATCCCTACATTCAAATTATCTCAAGCATTAGGAAAAATACTTATTTGGTTGAGAGATATTTAAGGCAAGCGTGGACCCTCAAGAAGGCACTGTGAGACATAATACTGGGACCCCCAATTATTGCTACATACTTTGAGACTATATCACAGTGTGATTCGTGGAGTTAGGCAACAAGAATACTTTTTGGTTATTTTTAACAAGTCTGAATTAGATTTGCCACTTTGAAGTCTGATTGCTAAGTCAGTCTTTTTTTTCTTTTTTTTTTTCTCTCTCGTTTTTCAACTCGGACGGGCTACAACCATTTACATTCTAAAAAAAAAAACCCATAGAAATTCCGCAAACTACTTCCACAGCATCGAGACCGATTTCTATAAAGAAACCATGCAATCTTTCAGATTTACGTAAACAAAGAAAGAAATTAATGAAATAAATATTACATACCATCTCTTAAATTAAGAATTTTACTCATTTACAATAAAATAACCAAGTGAAAGTTACAAAAAGGCATATATTACTGTGAAAAGAACACACTCCACATTTTGCCGATTAATAATGAAAATCATAATTTAACATAATAAAAGAATATATATCTATTGCTTTTCATCATACCCGATAAATACAGTATGAACAAATTACCAATGTATACTTTTCACAAGATAATAAATAAGTTAAATAGTTTCATATTGAGTTGTGTGCAGTGACTCATACATGCAATCAACTCAAACAGCTAAAAAAAATTTTAAAAAATCAGCAGTTATTCTCCAACAATTACAAACTAAACTCAGTTGAGTGCTTCCAAATAAAGCAACAACAAAAAATTGTTCTAAAAGCCAAACATCCACTAAGTGGTGGCAATGGAACCAATATTAAACTTTGGAATGAAGGTTTTAGCATTTGTTATAATAATAATATATAGATATATATAAAAAAGAAGGTTGTTATCAAGGCATATTCTTGGCAGGATGTTGGATTTTTCTTTTTTTTTTTTCCTAAAAAAAAGCTTATAGGTTTAGTATGTTCTGTGTTTTTATTTGAACTGGATTGAAAGACAAACTAGTTTGTAACTTTTTTTCTGTGTGTCTGCAGGATTGGAGGAGCTGGGCTGGCGAACCGGCACTCCCCGGATTGTTTGTTGCTTTCTGGTGCTGTCTTTTCTAATGCTGTTTTGTTTGTTTCTTTTTTTTTTTTCGAACACAGATGGAATGGCTGCTGCTGGTGCGTATCATAACTTGTCTCCAAAGAACGACAACAACAAAAAAACCCCGAAACAAAAATCCCCTTCTTCCAAGGTCTCTCTATAAAAATAGGTTTGTTCAGTTCGTGTCATTTGCCCTTTTGCAAAATGCTTTGTTTCTCGTTTTGTTCAGCTCTCGGTGTATAGATAGATAGATATATAAAATAAAACCAACCAAAAATAGAGAGGAAGGAGAGGTTTCGCTTTCTTCGCTCGGTAACTTACTTGCAGGGCCGCCGCGGGGCCCCCCCGGCCGCTGCCCCGTGCTCCCTCAGTCGTCGGAGATGGAGAGGCGGCTGAAGATGGGCAGGCGGCGGCCCGAGTCCAGGCTGGGCGACTCGGAGCCGCTGAGGGAGCCGGAGCTGAGGGAGCCGCTCAGGTAACTCTCCCGGTCGGAGAGCGAGTCCGGCGGGCTGGGCGGCGCGTCGAAGACGGGCGACTCGGAGAGACGGCGGAGGGGCTGGAAGCTGAAGGGCGGCGAGGCGGGGGGCGGCGGGCAGGCCCCGCCGGGCGGCGGCGGCTGCTGCTGGCAGCGGTAATAGGCGGCGGCGGCCGCGGCCGCGGCGGCGGCAGCGGCGAAGTTCTGGGTGTGCAGGGCGAGGGGGGCGATGAGGCTGCCCAGCTCCTGCCCCGAGAAGGCGAAAGCGTTGTTGGCGCAGGGCGGCGAGAGCAGCTCCTCGCAGTAGGAGGCGGAGGCGGGCGGCGGCGGCGTGCGCGAACCGCCGGGGCTCTCCAGCAGGGCGGCGTCCAGGCGGCCACCGGGCGGCGGCGGCGGCGGGGCGGTGCCGTGGGGGTGCGGGGGGTGATGGTGGTGGTGGTGGGCGGAGAAGCCGGAGAAGCTCAGGCTATGGTGCAGCTTGGGCCGCTCGCCGCCGCGCGGGTGCCCGAAGCCGCCGCCGCCCAGCGGGTGCTCGCGGGGCGCGAAGGCGCGGAGGTCGCCGGTGCTGCCGGCGGGGTGCGGGGCCGCGTGGTGCGGGTGGTGGTGCGGCCCGGCCGCGGCGGCGGGCGGGGGGGCGGCCGTGCCCCCGCCGGGCGCCGGGCGGCGCTCGTCGGCGTTGTGGATGAAGTGGCAGCGCGGGCCGTAGGGGCAGAAGCCGATGGTGTGGAAGGTGCGGCAGAGCTCGGTCTTGTACTTGGGGTGGCGGGTGAGGCTGCGCAGCTCGTGGAAGCCGTGAGCGAACTGGCACTTCTCGCCGTACTTGCAGGCGCCGCTCTCCTCGAAGGGGCGGCACAGCTCCGTCTTGTAGCGCGTCGAGTTGATGGGGGCCCCGCCGCCGCCGCCGGAGCCGCTCCCCTTGCCGGCCGCCTGCTGCTGCTGCTGAAGCTGCTGCATGAGGTGCTGGCTGCGCTCGCCGTTCTCGCTGAAGGAGCGGTCCCGGAACTTGTTCTCCTTGTTGAGCAGGGCCGTGGGGCTGCTGCTGCCGCCGCCTCCGCCGGAGCCCGTCTCCTTCAGATTGCCGAACGAGGAGGAGGAGGACGACGACGACGAGGAGGAGGATGTGGAAGAAGAGCTGGAACCGGTAGGGCTGGGGAACTTGGAGCCGCCGGCCAGCGCCGTCAGGTTGCTGGTCGAGTGCCGCCGCAGGAAGCCCGGCGCGAAGCTGGAGCTGGGAGGGGTCACCGGGGTCCCCACGGCTTTCTTGTCCAGCATGCTGCTGAGGTTGGTCAGGGACTTCTCCGTCTGCCGGGGCGGGGAGAGGGGAGGGGGTGGGGGAGACAGCGGGAGAGAGAGAGGGTGTTGCGGGTGACCGCCTGCCCACGGCCACGGCTCCCCACCGCCGCGGGAGTCGAGGCAGGGGTCGCGCCTCCCGGCCGCCCCGCAAAGCGGGTCTGCCGCTAGCGCCAGCGGGGCAGCACAGCGCCGGGAGAAGCCCCCGCGCCAGCTCTGCTGCCTTTGCAACTTTTTTCAAAAGTTCCTCCTAGCAGCGCAACATGCGGACAGGGGCTGCAGGGCGGCCCGGCTCCCCCGCGGCTGCAGGACCAGCCCGCCCCGAACGCGGCCGCCGGGAGGCCGTGGGGCGGCATTCCGGGGCTCGCAGCCATGCGTCAGCCGCTGTCCCCGGCCGGCTGTCAGACCGTGACCCGCCCGCAGAGCCCGGCCCGGCACGGGCCTCCCGCCCCGCCGCGCTGCCCCGGTAGCCCGGAGCGCCGCTCTGCACATGGCGGCAGCGGTAGACCGCGTCCCGCCCAGCCAAACGCGCTCTTCCCTACCTTGCACAAGAAGTCAATGTCGTAGAAGGCAGATAAAAGTGTCGTCGACATTTCTAGATCCTGTAATGGTCGGATATACAGGAAGGACCGAAAGATCCCGCTCTCCTCGGAGGGTTTGGAAAAGCCACGACTAAATAGGAGAGGGCCGTCTGCTTGAGATCCGAAACGGTCCCGACTCCTTCCCGGCGGGACGGCGGGTGCCGGGCCGAGGCGGCGACGGCGGCTGCACAGCAGCGGGCGAACTGCGGGAACTCGGCGGCTCCTCGCGCCGCTCCCATATAAACGCGGCCGCCGCTGGTCGCGGGGGCGGTGCCGCGCTCCGCCCGCCCCGCTCCAGCCCGCCGGGCCCGCCCCGCTCCACCCCGCCGGCCGGGCCGCCCCGGTTCTCACAGAGGGCGCTGGCAGCGGCGGCGCGGCCGGTTCGGGGTGAGCGCCCGTGCTGTAGTGTGCTCGCAGCGCGGGCGGGACGAGGTGGGGGGAGCGGGGAACCAGCCGAGGCAGCGCTCACGGCGCCCTACGGGCTCGGTCCCTCGGAGCGCCCCTCTTCTCCCCCACGTCCCCGCTGCCCGCGCACGGCGGCCGCGTCCCCGGCCGGATGGCGGCTCCGCCGAGGGCAGGACGCGCGGGGCCGCGGGAGAGGCGCGGCAGCGCCGGGGACACTTCTTCCCCGCGCCCCGCCGAAAATAAACTTTTGCCACGTAATCGCATGAAACAAAGGTCGGAACCGCGCTGCCCCGGTGCAGTTGGCGGGACAGGGCCGGGGACGGGTTGCGCGCCCCGCCGCTTCTTCCCTCCTTTTCGGGGACCTCGGGTTTGGCGCTTACTTTCTTTCTGAAGTTTGGGAGAGGTTGGCGGCCAGGCGCGGAGGCGAGGTGGCATTATCCTCGCAGCGGCCTGATAAACTACCCCCACCTAACCCTGTCTGCATCTCCTTCCCGCGCCCCGCACCCCTCCCACGTCTCTCTTCCACGTTCGGCCCCTTCCTTCCTCATGCCCGCCAAGGTCCTGTGAGACCCATCCGAGTCCCGCGGCCGCCGCTCCAGGTGCCCCCCCACCGCCGGTCCTCGCGGCGAGGCGCCCTCCCGGGACCGAGCCGGCCGCCGGCCAAGGCGGGCCGGGAGCCGCCGTGCAAAACACCCCCGCCCCCCCCGCGCCGATAAGGCCGCGCAAACACGACGTGGGAACGGCGGCGGCGGCGGCTCCCCTGCACCCCTCGTCCCGTCCCGCGTTTGCTCGGCCCCGGGACAAATGGGAAGGAGAACAGAGGCGGACGGACGTGTAAAGTTTTATGGCTGCTAAAGCCAGCAGAGGCGTTTGATCCTCTTTAGCTTCCGAGCCGGGATGGCAGTCCCGCGCACTCCAAGGGAGCAAACCCGACCACGTCAGCAGGAGCGCGGCGCTGTGCAAACACATTTGCAGAGGAAAGGAACCTCGGCCTGGGGGCGGGGGTGTCACCAGAGCCCCTCGCCGCGGGATTGGCACTCGCCCCCCGCTGCCCAGCGGCTCACGCGCTCCTCTGCTTCCTGCCCTCGTCCTCCACGTCCCGCGGCGCTGCGGGAGGGAGGCTGCGGCGGGACCCCGCCCGGACCCCGCACCGCCCGGGAGCCGTCACCCACGGCCGGCCGAGCGCGGAAACCGGGATCGGAATCTCCCGGGAAAGACGAGGAGCTGGGCAGCGGAAAGCCCAAACCTCGCTCCCTTCCGCGTCCCGGCAGTCCCCTGGGGCCCGTCCCCCGCTCGGCGAGCGCTGCTGGGCTCGGCCGGGCAGGCTCCTGGCCCCGCTGCCGGCCCCGCTGCCCGCCGGCCGGCGGGGACGTGCCGCCCCCCAGCGGCCGCCGGCTCCTCCGCCCGGCGGTGCCGGGACACATCCCACGTTCCTACTCCTTCCCCTCCTCCCGCCCTGCCGCGGCCACGGCTCCCGTCCCGGCGACAGGCGCTGCCCCGCACACGGGGAGCCGCCGGAACGCGGGGCTGCAGCCATAACGCGTATCGCTTCCCATAACCTTCTCCGTGGCCGGTCGGAGTCGCCTCCGTACTGACCCGAGTTCAAACTCTTCCTCCTCCCACACAACTCTGAGATGGAAACATCACCTCGGAGCTGATCCTGCCCGCCAGACAACCGAGGGAACAGTTTACTGTGACAATCATGCACGGATCAATGTGTCAACGCCATTGGGAGGAATACTTTGATAAACTGACTTTGATCAAACACACGGCCGATAAGTGCTCTGGCATCAGGTTTTGCTAACTCTCCCCTGCAATTGCTCCTCGGGGTCTAAAGGTTCTTCATTGAGTAGTTACACAGTAACCCATCATCAGCACCGTGTGGTGAAATGTATGTGCACTGATATAACTCTTATTTGCTCTCTTATAAACTCAAGCGGGATGACAGAGGTTCCAGTTGTGTCTTAAAACCACAATAAGGAAGAGCAAATTTTCGAGCTATTTGGTAACTGATTAACCAAGTCCTCAAGGCTTCACAGAGTTTTACGGTCACTGTGGGTCTATAACTGTGCAGTCACCTGGCTGCATTTATCGATTTGCCAGTATCAAATATATATGCATATGCATTTTAAATTCTACCCAATTAAAAAAGAAGCCCAATGTTACTAGATAGTCTTATGCTACCCACTGACATGAGCAAAGTGTCAGAACCTTACAGTGATTTTGATACATACTAAGTTCTTTTTGTCTCCTACTACAGAAGCTGTTGCCACACTAGTTCAGAAACTATGGAAAGATGTGGCAGAATCAGCAGCTGTTAATTAATTGTACAGGTCTTGACTATTTTTTAAGAGTGGCTTCCAGACACAATCTGGGCTATTCTTTCCCCAGGAGCTCAAACCAGATGCATACAAATTAATTTTTAGCCTAACTCTCAGCATGGCTCGTTAAGTTGGATAGCGAGCATTCTGTGAAACATCGTTTCAGATTCCAGCATTTCTCTTTTGCCTATTGAAGCCTCAAGATTCACCATCAATTACTTCTTATATAGGTAACCCTGAATTCTGGAAACTAAGAGCAAATACTACACTTTTATTCCTAAGTTCTGTTTGTTGGGGTTTTTTTAAGTGGTGACTTTGTGCAGTTTTCAGCTGTCCACTGGACCCAACTCGGCAGCGCAGCGCCCAGCACTGCGAGCAGCGCCGCCCAAGCCTTACCCTGCCCTAACTGAGCCCGAGCCCGAGCCCGTCCCAGCGGGAGCGCGGGCCCGGCCCGTGCGCGGCGGTGCTGTGGCGCCACCTGGCGGCCGCGCGGCGCACCGGCCGAGCAGGGCCCGGCCGCGGGACAAGCGCTGGGGCAGTACCTGGGCGGCACCGAGATTTGGGGTTAAACTGCGCTCAGCACCGTCAGGCGAAGAGGCTGAAAGCAACCAGGCATTCATCGGACATGTTCTTCTTCCAAGGACACCGAAATGACGGCGTACAGGGCCGCACATCCATGTTGTGGCAGGCCCAGCCACACGTCTGGTCACAGCCCTTGGCTATGGGAAGGTAACATAACCATTGCACATCACTATTTATTTATTTTTGATGTCTCATTTTCATATCAAAACCCAATTCCAGTTCGCAGAAAGAAACCATTTAATGCACAACAAGCTTTTTTGTGCTTTAGACACAGAAAGGCCATGGAGCACTCAGAACAGTCCATACAGCTGGTGAGAGCATCTCCAGCATCTCCCAGAAGCGAGGGCTGTGGCACAGAAACACCTCTGGAACCCTTCCCCGCTGCTCGGCAGGACCTCGCTTTCCAGGCCTGCTTGCAGAGCAAGGTGTTTGAAGTAAAGATGGAACTGTTTCGTTTGCAATGGAACAGCTGCTTCGTTTTGAACACAGCAAGTCTTCATTTTAGAGCCATTTTATGAAAGTAGTTATTTGATTTAAAGGAGAAAAGAGGCATGCAGAAATCTAACTAGTGCTGTTTCAATGTGCAAAACAAGGTTACTACCAAAGTGAAAATCCTTGTCTTCCTCCAGAGGAAAATGCAGTAAAATTTAAAATATGCTCTAAAAATTGCCATAAACAAAGAAGTCACAGTTTGTTTTTCTATTAGAAACACTTAAAGGTTTTTAAAAAGCATATTAATTTCATAAGTCACAAGCTACATCTTGAAATGAGACCAAAAAAATAAACTTTTTCTTAGTATTAAAATACAGGAGGTAAAAATGTGGAACAAAACATAACAGAACTACAGGTGGCCTGCACCTGGATGAATGGAAAATATTAAGTTTAGCTGCTTTACTTCCTAAGTAGCTGTAATAAACAATGCTCAGCTGAATGAAATTAGCAAATGCATTTAAAAGGAAAAGTCTTCCACTGCACATCCCATTAAAAAAAAATCAATGCACAATTAATTAATACAAAAAATGTAGTTCTAGCCTGAATACTGAAGGTACTGCAGGTTTCCTGAAGTCATCACAGCAATCCCTGATTCCTTGAACATTGCTGGAATACAGTCTCCCTGCCCATCCAGTAATGTGTGCAGCTCCCTGAGGATGAAGTTTTAGTAATTTACTTTTCCAGATTTTCATTTTTGCAAGTGTCATCAGGCTTCAACAGATTTAATATTTTAAGACAGACTGATATTCTCTCCTTTTGAATAGCCAATCTTGTGAATTCTGGAGTTCTGGAAAACTCTGGAACTGGAGGTAGAGCTCCAAGAAGGTGTTCAATGTGCTGGGCTTGGTCCAGTGCTATTCTTGATAGATGATTAAGTTCCCCATGATCTGGTAAGGTGAGGTGAGTCACTGATACAAGATGTAAAAGGTGCTTACTCAGTTGTCTCACATGAGTCAGCTTCTCTGCCCAAAAATTCACTTCTCCTTTATCAAACAGGGAATCATCTTCTTCCTTAACAAAAAGAAAACCAACAGTGATTAGAAAATGACTCGTGGTTTGATAACAACAAGAAAATCATAAAAGATATGGAAAAGGATATATATAGAAATGATGACTGAGGCTGTCATAGAACAGCTTTTTATATTAACAAACAAGGTAAACATTCATATGCCTTTTCTTAAAGGTTTGGGAAAACACAGTAAAAAAGTTCCTACTTTGCCAAAGAAATTTTACCCTCAAAGATGAGGCAGTTATGGCACCAGTGTTGGGAAATAGTGGAAGTAAACAGCAGCCCTAATCCTTCACATGTGCTTGCCTTCCCCTATGAAACAGTATTATATTTCACAAAGACCTCTGTAAGCAGTATGGTAATTTGCTATATCATGGAGCTTTTTGACTGGATTAAATGAAAATTGCATCAGTCAGTGAAACATCAGAAATGCACACCTAAACTACAGACTTGAGAAAAGATTCATTATATATTTCATGGGTCATATTAATTGCCAACAAACTTCTCAAAGATGTAGCTGCTCCTGCTGGTTTACCTTCCAGCATTACTTTGACTTTTCCAGTCTTTTCAAGACAAAAAGAACACAGTGTATTTATACAGTAACACCTTTCACAGAACCAGGGTGGCAAAGCTTTACAGAAACAATCCTGAGGTCAATGACTGATGTAAGCAAGACTGTTTCATGTATTGTGCAGCACCAGTCACATGGATGATGGCATAAAGTTACCAAATATTTAAATGCCATCTCTGGGAAAGCCAGCAGTGGTAGAACACTGGTCTTGAATACCCAGATGTGCCTGGCATCCCCAACAACAGTTTAAATTCAAGGGAAACCATAATCTGCAATAATACTGAATGTAATTACATCACAGCCTCAGAATGTTTCAGTCAACAATGCCTTGTGAAGTAACTCGATTTATTTCAATGTTTGCTTATTGATCTCTTTAATTTTATGCTGGTATTACCAGGAAACAGACAAAACTCTTTTCATTCTAAAAAACATCCATGTGAATTCTATACAAGACTGTAAGATCAGTTAGTACTGCAGTAGCAATTATCAGGTTTCATCAGATGAGACATTTCATTCTATTCCTACCACAAGACTGCAGAACTATAGTGCTTCAAACATGCTATAGCAACTGCTTGTTACAATTACCAGGGCAGAAGTCTCCCCATCTCTTTGCAGGTCAGTGTCTCCCAAAAGCCACTCCAGCAGGACTGGGACACCGGCATGGATCTCCCCCCACCGCTGGAGCAGCTCACACACTATGCCAAAGGCTAAATCCAGGGCCATTGGAGCATTCACTATCCTAAAGGCAAACTCTGTTGAGAGAGAATATGTGTAAGAATATAGAGCAAGACCACAAACATTTTTAAATAAAATCAGCACAAAAATGATTTCCTGAAAACAGATGCTGAACTTACACAAACACATGCAGAATGATAAATTATACTGCAAATAAATTAGATGGGTGTTTACTTCTGTGCTACTTGGGGCCTTCACTCAATTCCAGAATAATACATGAAGCAACTGAGAATGCCGATGCTTAATTTTTTTCCCTCCTGCCCATGTAGTGACATTTATTAATCTGGGTTTAAATATACAGATATGTCTCTTAGAAACATCTCCACACAGTCCTGTCAGTATTACATGGTGACCATTTTGGCCAAACAACAGCTATGCCTTAGATCACATGTAAGGTTTTCACTGGAACTCAAAACCTACAACACATGATAAGTTTTTAAAGGGCTGGGATATAAAATGAGTAATTATTCAGTGTGTAATCTCTTTATATATAATAAGATATACAAACACACACACATGTAAGAGAGATCAGGCATGAAGACAGGCTTCGAAAAGATGTTTGAGAAGGGAAAGGCAGACACTGTTTACGACCCCATCACAGAGCTATATTTATACAGGTTTTGGCATCATGCCAGAGCTGTACACAAAGCTGTCATCCACACTGCATGTCTTCCCTGAACTTCCTCACTGCTCTCATTTGGGGAGATGCTGATTTAACTCTCTGGGTCCTACTCTGCTTTGAAAACAGAGTATATAAAAATGCCACAAGTCCTATGTGTCCACAGGTAGGAGTTTCTCCACTTGTAACTTTAATGCAATTTTTTTTTTCTTTTTAAAAGGGCTGCAGAAGGAGCACCAGAAGAGGACAGCTAGTGGACAAGCCTCTTTAAAATCCCAATTACTGTAAAAAGGATTTTGGCAAAACTAATCCATGTCCATAGCCACCAGCAAACTGAAAATGTTCATTGAATAGTCTAAGTAGTGGTACATAAGGACATGCCATTCTTGATGGCAGTAATTTGGGAGCAGACAACACAGCAGAGTCAGAATTTGGTAAGAATTCACACAGATATGGAAGGCACACCTTACTTTTTGTGTGTGACTGTATTTAAGCATTTCTCCTGAAGGAGAACAACCATCTACACAGCAGAGGCACAGCAGTGCCACCAAGACTTCTCCCTCACAACCCACATTCAGAGCCACAGCATGGACCCCTGTGCTGTGACCCCTCCCAAGGCCTCAGGCCAGCTGCAGGTTTTTTGGGGTGCATTGGCACAGCAGAGAAACTCACATTAAAACACCAGGATTAGGCAAATACACATGCCAAAGAGTAAGGAAACATCTAAGGGCATAACAGACTGATGGAAAGATGAGTACATGCACTTGACAGACCGGGCAATGTACTGAGGACATTGTGGAGAATGAATTAGTATTTGAGATGATGAGGACAAAGGACCATAATAAGGAAGGGAGTGAAGGAGAAAGAACAGATGGTCCCTTCTTTATCTTGGAGTTAGATGAGGGTAAATGGAAATCTCCTTGAACAAGCAACAGGAAGGCAGGCAGTCAATCTCTTAGTGACACTAATAATGTTACATACACAGTTTGTCTCTGCTAGACAGCAAAATCAAATGTTCAAATCTGTTTTCTTCATATCAGGAATTATCATATTATCAGGACACCCCTGAGTTTTTTCTGTGAGGGAGCGCTTGAGAAGTGGTGTAGTGCAACATTTCCATCCCATTTATTTTAGGTATTGAGGTTTTGGTGTTTTTAAGTATTGTTTTTGATGACACCCCTTCCCAGGAATTTGTACCCCTTGCTTTCCCTGTTGCTGTGCCCCATTTGGCACCAGTCTGATACTCTAAATAATGGACACAGTGATTGTCTTCTTTGTTTTGGCTTGCTTAGGCTTAGATAGGAAACAGTTTCATTCAAGTGCAATAGGGACACCTCAGCAATATACTGGCAATCTTCAGAGCTGTAAAAAACAGAAATGGAGTGTGGTGTTTTGAGCCTGAAACAAACATCCTGGTTATGAATGCTTACAAAATACAATATTTTAAACTGAGCTCTTTTGAATTCTTATGATATTTTTGAGTTTTATGATGATTCCTGAATGCCTAGGATTTTAAGTATTTGTATAAGGCCTCTTTCCTTATATCACTTTATTTGTATTGGAATATTTAGCAGATTAGGTGATGCTGGGAGCTAGAAACCAAACATGATACTTCCCACTGCTGAGTTAGCTGTTGCTTTGGAGGACCAATTATAGATAGCACTGCCAGTTCTGGGGCCTTTTTAACATTTAGTCTCCTCAAGTATAAATACATACAGTGATGCTCTCTTTGTGAATGAGAATGCTGAACTGCTGAGAAATGCATCAAGAAATAGATGGGAGCCTCTAATTGTGGTATTACATGACCATGCTGAAAACTACTAAGAGGTAGCAAAACAAGTAATGCTGAGGTTCTGCTTAGACTAAACTTGCTTGCTAGCAGTTTTTCAACAGCATGACACAGAAGAAAAGGCAGTTTTGTGGTCACAGAGTATAGCAGTCTAGTAGAGAATCCTACAAGTTGCAACAAAGGAAATGGCAAGTCCTTTTTTCTTGCTGTTTTTTTTTTCTTCAAACTAAATAAGAGAAAATAATACAGGAAAGGATATGTAGCACCCAGGAAAAACTTGAAGATCCTGAACACACTGACCACCTTTATGTGAACTGCAGATGCCATTTAACTGATCAACAAAACTTACGTGTCAGTTCTGGTGTTGAGACCAGAGAAAACAAAGCAACACTGCTTTGAAAACACTGTAACTTAGGGTTCCAAAATCTGGCTAAGAGTCTGCCTAGCTTGCAAGGGCTTTGTGTTAGAGAAGCTAGTATAGCAGTATCTTGGTACTTCAGGTGTTCACAGAGACTCAACAACATACCAGTGTGTCTAGCAGATGAAGAATTTTCACTTCCACCTGCTCGTTCCATCCCACTCCTGCAGAGTATCAGGAATGGCTCCATGATTTCTGAAATGCTCCCTCAGCTGCTGTTACTTACAGAACACCCTGATATTAACTGACTTTGATACCAGTTTACACAAATTTGTTGCTAGACTAGTTCAGGATTAGATTTGTGGCCTGTCAATGCTACAAGGACAATTAAGAGATATAGTATAAATCCAAAAGAAGTGTATTAACTCTCCTAAGCCTGGAGTGCTGAAGTAATGCAAATGGGTAACGGCAAGCAAATTGATTTAACGGGTAAAAAACACTTCTACAGGGGGAAAATGTTTTATCACAACTCTAAAAGTAACTGCCAGGGATGCTGTAAGCATGCATAGAATCTTTGAAGATACCCACAAAAGATGTGTGTCTTGTCAAAAGAAATGTACAGTCTTCACTGTTTACAAGAAGTGCTCCTCACATCATCATCTGCCTGCAAAGGCAGGGCTGATTTTCAAGAAGCCACATATTACATATGATGCTGTGTTTGTGACTCATGCTGTGACTTCAGAGTCACAGAGAGTGCTCTGAGCAAGATGCAAGTTCACCAGGGGCAAAAAGGGCAGGTGGCTTCCCTTTCACCACAGCCCCCCAGGCCCCTGATGCTTACCTGGGAGCCAGCTCAGGTACTCAGCAGATCACCTGGTAAATTAAGGCTCAGAACAGCACAAAAGGCATTTGGCACGCAGCTCTGGCGTGTGGGCTCTTCTGCTTGGCTGGCAAGCTGAGCTGGTTACCCTGCAGTCAGAATTGGGGTAGCTGGGGGCCGGGGAAGGGAAGATCACAGGAGAGCAGGAGGAAGGAAAGAAGCCAAAGGGAGAGCGAGACCTCCCCGTTCAGCAAGCTGCTAGCCCAGGTCAGCTATCATCCCAAATGTCCCCATCAGAGCCTTGCAAACAAAATGCTGAGATTATTTAAACGAGTGAGTGTTAATAGCTTTCATAATGCAACTATTTAAAGTAACTGAATAAAAAGCCAATTCAAATAGCCAGGGCTCACAGCTGATTACTGCCAGAAGAACTAAACCTGCAAAAACAAAACCTGAAGATGTAGCTAGTGCTATAAACCAAAAATACAGCAGAGTTCCTTCCACAGCAGTTCTACAGACTATCAAAACTGTGTTAAAATGTGAGTTTCTTTAAATTTGGAAATGTACATGTGTTCCAACATGCAAAAACATCATGAGCAAGATAAGCATCTTCGTAAAGAAGCCACTACAGGGGTTGAAATACCAAAAAAATTCTCTATGACTTAAAACAAGTAGTTACAAGCAGAATAGTTAATACTACTCATCGAAATGAAAAATAAAGATAAGAATCAGGTACTCCATACTATTTTCATTTTGAGGAATTGAATTTTCATAAAGGGAAAAGGGTTAAGTACTGCAGTGTTTTGGTCTTTGTGAACCCGCCCACATAAAAATTAGACCTCCCACATCCACATTCATATAGTCCAAAAGCTTTGATCATGCCAGATGTAAATATTTCTTCTAGTAGCCTATTACGTGTCCTCCAACTATACAACTGTTCTCTGTTAAAGCCTCAGTGATATTATGGGGAACTGAAAGGATGTATTAAGAGCATATATACACATATTTTATGGAGAACCATGATAAAATATAGGCAAAGGAGAAAAGCAGAACATATCCCTTGCCTAACAAAGCATTTTGTAATTTTTATACCGCAAATTGTTAACTGAAGTTCATTCTAGATCAAAGAGCAATCCAATTTTTGTAAAAATATACTGTGTTCGGAGGAAACAGAAAGAGAAGTGAATCTGCAAGGAAGCTTTGTATAACAGCTCAGAGATAAAATCTCACAAAGAACAGTGATGTTTTCAACAGTAGTGATGTTTTCAAGGAAAATATATAGGTAATATATATAAGGTAAGTTAATTTCAACTGAAATTACAGAAGGTATTTTAGGCAGACCATTACCATCTGAACTGGTAAAATATTTTTTACTTTCTTGCACAAAGTGCTGCCCATAAAGTTATAAATATTAGTACATCACTATCATTATGGTACCTCATAACACCCCAGTAAAATGAGGTAGTATTCTTACTTCAGAGGGAAGTTGACAAAGGCACGGACCTTTAAAGCAACAAAGATCATTGAATGATTGCTTGGCAAAACTGGGGATTTATCTCATGTTTTCTGATACATCACTGTAAAAGATGATGAGTATCAAGCAAGGTATCAGGTTCTCATCCAAATGATGGCAGATTCAGCATCACAGTCACTAATACCTGTAATATTAGATTTGCAAATGGAAAATTTCACCTAAACACTAATCACTTCTTTGTTGTATAAAGATTGTCTTCCTTTTGGGGTTCAGTAATAATCAAGCTAATTCTGTTCTCAGCATATGAAATATAAGAGAGCTGAGTGAGGCAGTGCTACAGACATATATTTTACTTAAAATGATGTGCTTATGTATGCCTAGACTTCATAAAATTTAAACAGCCTTCAAATTTAAGAAAGAAAAAAATCCCACTGGCCAAACCCAAGAGTTAAAAGAGCAAGGAAATAAAGTGAGGCTAGAAAATGCAATTCCTATGTTGAAATACATGCTACTTTGAGGTAGGCAGGAATTGTGTAACTCCACAGCAAGACAATGCATAGGTGTCACCAGACATGAAATGCTGCCACTGAAAAAACAGCAGGGCAGAATAAAAGTAAGTAAAGGGGTGTTCATACCCACCCAGTCTCCACAATATCACCCTTCTGGGCACTAGGATTAAAAGAAGACAGCTGAGAAGCAAAACAAAAGAAAAAAAAACCCAAAAAACTAACCAACCAAAAACAAAAAGAAAGAAAATGCAGAAATGGTAACTGTTGCATCTGGATGGTTGGCAGATGGCTCTTGCAATTGCACTGTGTCAATTTAAGTTACAAACATCAAACTTTCCACTTTTTAAAATGACCATTTATGTAAAATCTAATATATAAGCAGATTCCTTTTCATAGTGTTTCATAAAATCAAAGGCAATTAGATCATTTCTATCCTCTCGAGAAATACCATTCCCTAGATGACGTACAACTGCTTCATATGTTTTCCATTTCCCTGCCTGAGTCTGTTGTATAGCCGAGCTTTTTCAGGATGGCTTTAAAAAGAGGCCCTTCCTGACATCACGCAACACGATGTCAAAACACAACACCATTACAAAACAAACTAATCAAAACTAATTTCTCAATAGTTGCAATCCCTGAGTAGAGCAGCAGTGATGCTGCTCTCAGCTTTGACTTTGATTATAAACAGATCTGAGTTAATAACATGTCTGATTAGCATGGAAACTTACAGCTCAGGACTAAACAGAAAATTCAAGTCCCTTCTTGTGCAAAAGAGCACACTCATATTCATCATCTTTTCAAGCCATTTTTTGGAACGTAAACCGAACAGTATTTTTCAACTCAGTAACTACGTTATTTTTCCTTTTTAACTAGATATGTATGTATAAGATTTTCTCATGTAAGCCATGCTCCTGTACATGAAGGGTTTTATTACAAAACAACCACAGCTCACAGATCTGTCAGAGGAAATGAGCATTTGGACTTAACCTCTTACATTACCACTTTTGCAAAGCCTCCCCCACTCTGAGCCATTTTCTAATTTAAACAGAAAAAAGACAGTATCCCCTGCCTAACCCCACAGAACTCATGCTTTTCTTTTTTATAAGGTAAAAATATTATTCAGCTAATTTTTAAAACACTGCCAATGAGAACATATGGTTTTTAAAACTCAAATTATGTACTTACTAGAAAAAAAATGAAGGTAAATACAGTTTCCAAACTAGTATCAATTACTAGAATTAAATGTATAACTGAAGACTTGTTACTGCATGTACCAAATATACGGAAATTTTTGCTTAGCACTGATGAAGGTTACTAAATGTAAACGAGCTGTATGCTACAGCTCTACTGGAGGAACAAAGATTTACTTCTATATCATAGATGGAATTTTAGAGTGACATCTGGGGAATGATGGTAAGAGGCTTATTATTTAAAGAATAAATGAATAAGGAAAGAAGGAGTAATGAGTTAAAAACTAAAAAAAAATCTTATAATTATTATAATTATGCATATAATTTGGGCAGAACAAAAAAAAAATCTATTTTAAAAGCAGTAATAGAAAGGCAACTTTCCTTTATTGCTATGGGGCCACAGCCATGACCATCACAGCCTGCATGAGGAGACTATCAAGATGTGTAAGCTGCTGTCCTGTTTACTCACTCACAATTAAAATGCTGATAAAAAAAAGCACATTTAATAGATTATTCACATGAACACTCTGTTTAACATTTACCACTTCCAGACTCCAGCACTGAATGCATAAAATAATTTTTCATGTATTCTTTCCTAATTTTTCAAGCATGACCTTTACATAACAGTGCCACTGAGTAATTAATAGAGCTAAATGAAGCACTGTCAGTAAATAATCAGTAGCCAGTCTTTGATGGATGAGCTGATTCTAATTCAGTCCATTCACTTTCAACTTTAATTAGTGGCATTGTATTCTAGAAAGCAAACAGTTCCTTCATCCATGTGATGATCTAATGTTGTATAAGTGGGCTGACAACAACTTTTAAGGTGTTGACATAAATTTGGGACTACAAAGTAAAAAATCACAGTACTCACACATTTTCTATATAATATAATTCTTAAAAAAAATATAAAGTTCCCCCTGCAAAACCCACTGATTTTAATGAGTTCCAGACACACCAGTAAATCTTGCTAAGACAATTATAAGTCTCAATGCAAAAGTTCTCTCTCCTCCTTCTTTAATTAAGCCAATTCATGTGAATTATTAAGTGTGTCTTGGTGAATTTTTTGCAAGACACAAAAACAAACATAAAGATGCTATTTATTTCTACATGAGTACTGATACAACACTAAACTTTTTTGGAACTATAACTCTCATTCTAGATGCAAGCTTGACTTAGCTGATGACAACTGCTAAGGAAACTGCATTTTTGAATTTACTGAAATTTAAAGTAATTTTACGTTATTCAAAAATGTTCTGATGTTCAAGGTCTCTTAGGTTACAACATGTTTTGATCTTGTTCTACGCTTTCTCCTCAATGTTACCTTACATCGGTATTTCTCATCCTTCTTCCAGCAGTTCTCTCTAGAGGGTAGAACAAGGCAGATTTGCAGATTCCTGCAAACTGTGGCCATTGAGCACAACTGAGCAGAGAAGACACTTGCTACCTTACTACAACACATCTGATTCAAGTGCATGTGTCTCTTACTGAAGGAAGGTATTTTTGAGCAGAATAGCAAAAAAATCCAACTCAGAAACCTCTGTAACTCAGTCTTTGCATCACTTCTGATACTTCCTATAAAATGCTATGGGGGGGCACACTGTTTTTAGGATGGTTTATATTTAATTTTTATCTTAGTTTCATATTACTTGTTAAAAGAGGGTGACATTCGAAAATAAGTGGCCATAAAATTGCTCTTACGGAAAGTGCCATGATTTTTTGTATAATAATATAAAAAATATTCATAATACAGTCTCAACTTCTTTGCCGGCCAATTTTCTAAACCCCTTTACTCACCATGTAAGAGAATACACTTAAAGAGCAAAATGCCATAGAAACCATTTACTATATGAATGCCTGATGGAAAAAAAGCCCAGCCACCCTTACATGAAAAGCTTCCAATACAGTCCAGATTGTCTGTTCTTACTGAGACATCATCTAAGGGATGAAATGTGTGTAAAGAACAGCTTACATTATTTTATCTTTTCTGCTGATATATGGTCACAGATACACAATGCTATGAAAATACAACTAAATTTGCAAATGGTCTGAAATGTGGGAGGCTACCAGGACCACAAAACATTCACACTGCAGGTGCTAAGTACAAATGACCAAGAGAATTTTCTTGCTTTTTTCTGTCAAGATAAAAACACCTTCCAATGCCAACTTGCAAATTGCTTTCAATGCAGTATAGTGGGATCTGTTTTAAGTTTTCTGACATTCCAATAAAAAAGTCAGCCAGGCTATTGAGCTGCGGTCAAACAGACAGGCAGGTGCTGTTTACCCTCTTCAACAACTCAGTGATTACAGGTCATTAGGGGCAGTGATCTAAGGAGAACTTAGGGGCAGTTCCCCTGCAGGTGTGTAACAGGTAAACAGCCCCAAGTCTCAATCCTGAATGGAAAATACCCATCTCCAAAGATTTTTTCAAGAACATTTTCACTCCATGAGAGAACCACAGCCTCTTTTCAATGGGAAGATGATGCACCAGTGAATTCTCTCAAGAGCAAATTGGCTTTTGCCCTTTCTTTCAGAAATACTCTGAAATGAGATTACACATACATATTCCTCACTCTACTACCACAAGTTAGGATTCACATTGAAGACCTGCTGATCCTAACCATCCTGTTATGACTGAGGCACTTCTAGAATCAGGACTCTGTGTTTCCTCCCAACATGATGTTCACATTAAAGAAATCCTAAGGAGTGGTTGACACCCTTTCTCCTTCACACAGTTCCTGCCACCTAAGTGACTTCTGGATTTTGCACCTTCAGTGACCCAGGACACTTCTATTTACATGGGCAGGTCTACACCCCTCTGGAAGTCGCATGACTTACTTGTAGCTCTCTGACTGAAATACCTCAGGCTCTGGCATTTCCATACAGCTGTAGTCTGAATGTGTTAACAGCTGGCTCAAGATTTGCTAGGAAACTTCTAGCTGTCGTCAGGGCATCCTCTGGCAAGCTCCAAAGGACTTGGATAGTGTATCTCCATCTCAGATATTGGTGGGGTAGCTCCCTGCAACTTCATCTGCATCTTCAGCAGACATGGCATTCCAGAGGCCTCAGCATGCTCAGGTGGATAAGTAAATTCTAACATGGTCTGTATGAGTTACTTCAAGGACTTTGTCCAAGTAAATTTATGTAAGGAGCAGGAGCTGCTTAGTTTTGCATAAAGTGTAAATATATAGACAAATTCTTTGACTGATAAGTAGTATTTAGTCAGTAACCAGAGTTCTTCAACAGAAAATCCAACACAGATACCAATATATTTGTCTAATACAGATTTTACGTTTGTCTTTTCCATTTCCTGCAAAGTTGTTTGAGGAATTGGTTTGTGCCTCTTCAACTTGAGAAGGAACTAAGTGCGAAGTGCTCTCCCCAATGTGCTGAATGGAAGTGTTCCCTGCACAAGACAAAAATTAAAAACATTTGTGTCTCACATAGTAATGCAGACATGAACTATGCAACACCAGGGACTTCCCCATCACAGGGAAGAAATCTCTCTTTCTATTCTCTACACATTTAATACATGGCTTGGAACCTTTCTTATTTAAAATATTCCAAAATATTCTAAATAGGCTTGGAAGACAGAATGGCTGAGTAACCTGGGGCTCTCAGTCATTCATCGCGATATGGAGTGCTTCATAAATCACTTACAACCATGTGCATGGAAAGAAGGAATGACACTATCTATTCTGCAGGAAGAGCAGACAGTCATGAAGATTAAAAAATCTTGACTGGTTTTAGACGTCTGATCTGAGACATTATGACTTGTTTCACTGAGGAGTCAGCACCCCATAATGCTTTAATATTCAAAATGCACTTCCCTCTGGCTTCAGCTGTGTGTGCTCTGAACTCCTGCAAATCATGCCTGCAAGGTATCCAGCTAAGCATTCAGCATGGTGACCTCCTTTCCCAACTCTGCTTGGAATGACTTGCTTAGCTGCACAAAACAGCTCTCTGGGAGAGGCAGGGACAGAATGCAAAATCACAAGGGCAAAACTAAATAGCTTTGGCATGCCCCTTCTTGTAATCCTGGTCTTACTCTCTTTATCACATTCAACTTGCAGCTGAGGTAGTAGTTGAATTTCCTAACATTTGGATACCTGACCCTGCAATCTTCCGAATATTCTTGGTGTGGGGAAAGGCTGGAGGAGGAAGATGGCAACATGTATGTATAATTTGCCAAGGTCCAAAAAGAAAAAGAAATCTCTACCTTCATAATTTGAAGTATCTAAACACAGTGTGGAGCAGAGCTACCTACAGCCACTGTTGCACAATCCTGAGGCAGTGTGCCTGGCACTGAGAATCCTCAGTAGCCCTGCTCAGAATCAGGTAACCATTTCAGGAGCAGAGACATTTAAGCTGCTTTGTGAACACAAAAATCTTCAGACGTTTTAGCTTTTAGGCTCCTTTCAATCTCTATTGAGTGTGTGTGTGTGTGTGTGTATATATACATATATGAAAAGTACAGCATTTTATAGTACTATTTCTCAGTCAAATTTGTACATATTTTACCAGAAATGCATATCCAAAGCATACATGTGTAACAGCATCCAAAGAAAAGGCCTTCAATTTTTTTCACAGCCTGCATAAATATAGCATTTCCTCTTAATTTCATATGTAGAATCATGTTTACAGTAATAAAACCCCAATAATTAAAGTTTACAAAAAATACTCACAATATAGAAAAATCTCAGTACAAACTAGTAAGGATTAACACAAGTAGTTGAAAACCAGGATTTTATAATGAGTCATGTTAGGCAACCCTAATAATAACAGCCCATCAGCACTCCTTATAAAAATATTCAGTTCACACAAAATTTACAAAGCAAATCACCAAGAGACAAATGAGACAGAAAAGCAGAAGGCTGTAAATTTACAGAGGTCAATTCAAGATATGGTGAAAAGGTGAAAGAACCACAGAGAATGAAATATGAGTGCAGGTAGAGAGGAAGGGAGCACTCAGTGCACAGAAAAAAATAACAGCTCTAGTATATTTTATTGAATCAGACTGGCAATATCAAAGAATAAACAACATCAAAGGGATTCTTTTCCCCATTTTTAAGCAAAATAAGGAAATCAGGAGGCATACTTCTCTGTATGTGTTTCCCACTACAACTTGTGAGCCAGTTTCGATCCAGTTTGACAAAAAAGGATTCAGGAATATGAAACACTAAGTTTTATTTCTATGAAATAGCCAACTGGGTAAAGAAAAGAGACCCTACTGCACTCATGCCTATTGAAATGATGAAACTTGAGTCATGAGACATGAGAAAATCCACTTACCTGCAAAACAAACCCATTAGAAAAACCCCTACCCAAACCTAAGCTTCCTTCACTTCACAGCTCAAGCAACTTTTTACCTTTTTGACTTAGTAATGCCATTTGAAGTAATAGTCCACATTGTGACTGAAACATGTGTCTTTAAACTAAAGACATTTTCCGTCTTTAACATCTTATTTTTCCATCTCTATATTTCAAATGAGTTTCCTTCAGCAAAGGCCACATTCTACTTAACCCTGCCATGGCACTAGGTGAGCCTTAATCACAAATTGTGAGAATCAAGTAAAACCCCTAATTTGGAGAATTTACCTCTGCCCTGTGACACTGTGACAGCCTTTCACAGTGGCACACAGATGTCCGTGCTAAAAACCAAAACACATTGCAAAAAATGGCAGCTAACAAGCAAAGGCTGCCTGTATTGCCTCTACTCCTATGAATTTGAAAAGAAACCACTGTTGAGTTCTACAGACCAGCCCAAAATAATTCAGTCTGTGTGCATGTAAGTAGTTCTTCACCCTTGAGATCATTTTGTCCCTAGGCTTCTCCCTACACCCACTGTATTTGAACTCCAAGATCTGTGCTGACCTTGCTTTAGGGGAGCATAAGGTCACTGACTCCAAAGTATCAAATAATCTGTATTTTGGTATATACCCTTAAAGACTATTGCTCACCTGAGTATGATCTTGCCTAATTAAAGTGACCTACCCAGCACACATTGCTTTCACAGAACCCTCACAGCTGGAAGGAAGGGACCTCTGGAGATCATCCAGTCCACCCCCCAAGAAGTTTGCTTTAGGGGATGGAATCAGTATTGTGAACATCTTTTCTAAAAGGCCTTTCATTAACACAGGTTATGTGGTCCTATAGCTGTTAGGCTTCAGAGAACGTGGCACATGCCTGTTTTCTTGATGTTTCTCAGAGGTGGTATGTTAGTATTCTCTATTGCAAAATGGCAATTGACTGGAATACTTACATTTGGAGAATCTGAATTAAAGAAGAAAGATATTCTGGAAATTCAGTTTTTAGTTGTGCTTCTTAATGCATGTACATAAAACAGCAAGCTTTCAGTAAGTATGAGAAAATACAAAAAAAATTAAAAGATCTTTCTTCAGTTGTTTATAGTAAAGGTAGGATTAATAGAACACCTAAATGCAAAAATCTATAGGCCTGAAGGTCTACTATTATAATATATGGATTCTGGAATTAGGGAAGGTTAGGTTTGTTTGGGTAGGAACTTCTAAGTACAGCAAGTCTAAAAGTGTAACTGAGGTCTTCAACACAAACATGAAATCAGCCTCTGTGTGTCTGCCCATGAGGGAAAGTAAAAGGGTAATTAACACAGTACATGAAAAAATGAATGGGTTTTACTAGTTCTGGTAACAAGATATTGTAAGTCTAAGCTTCACTGTGATCAAGCCAAGTGTATAAGTTAATCAAGACCTTCACTGAAGTATTTCTGTTAACACTTTCATCTTACCAGTGGGAATTATTTATAAAACTGTTTTCCACTGGCAGCATGACAAGGTGATCATTAACACAGCACAGACCATGTGAAGGAACCAAATTAAAAACACGCAAAAGTAGCATTACACTGGTACTGTAAGCAGCTGCCATAAATAATTCTGCTCCTCAAGGTGGTTTCAACCATCTTGCTCTAAATCTAATAAATCAAAACCCCTTTATATAAAGTCTACTTCTCAAAATTTACATTTCTAGGCTTCCCAAGGATGTTTAACTTTACTTCCTCAAGCATGAGAAATCAATTTGTTCAACTAAGCCAGTTCCAAGTCCTCCTTGAAAGCTCTCATTTGGAACTGATTATAGGAAAAAAAAAAGACACATTGAGTTTTACACATCTCAGGTTTTGAAGTAAGAGCCCATTGTGGCCCACAACTGCTTCCCCCCACCTCCCCTCCGCCAACACATCAGGAATTAAAGTAACCAAATCAGTGGGAAGGCTGTGGCACAGGAAATCAGTAATACAATAAAACCAACTTTCATTCTAAGGTGCTGCTTTGACTCCGTCACAGGTAGGAATTATCTTGGTCATTACAAATTTCAAGTGCTGACTTAGGTGAAAACAAGGTGGTGGTTTAGGTTAGTTTGCAAAGGTATTTATATCCTCTACCTCACTCCCACCCACAAACACACTAATGAAATTCTGTGTGCAAAACTCTGCTTGCAGGAATGGATTATCTCCTCACTCTTGGTGAAATACCTCTGGGATCTGATGGGAATTCCAGCTCAGCCTTTATATGGAGCTCCATGCGTGTATAGATCTGCCTGCCCAGGGCTCTCCCAAGTCCTTCCCTTCAGAACTTCCAGCATCCAGTACTCAACTGCACTGTGTGGGAAGTTAATATGCAGGATCCCAAAAATATCAGAGATGCTGGTCCATGTCCATTTGGAGTCCTGCATCTGAAGGAATCTGAGGAGGAGTGCGGCGGTCACAGGCTGTGGATAACCAAAGCCTTTTTGTGCACTCCCAGTTAGAACAGCACCCTATTTGTTCTACCTTTCACCTGTGCCAGGCAACAAAGGATTGGAAAGCTACCACCAGCTTCCATATCCCAGTTTCTAACTATGCCTAACCTCTAGCTGAATGCTCTGAGAAGTGAGCTCCATTTAAAATGAAATTATTTTCTATTAATTTGTACGCAACTCCCCTTAATTCCTCCAGTATTCTTCTTTTCCTTATTCCCTTTTCTCAATTGCCAACCAAAGAACAATCCTTCTTGAAGTAACAATATTTCTATTGTTGCTTGGCTACTTTTCAATATAATCTAGCTTTAAAAATTACTTTTAAATAGTACCTGTCCTGTATATCAGATTACTCAGGGAGCCATTGTTTTTTCAAAAAGAAACTGACTGGGACATCTTTGTCCTTTCATAGTACCAGTGAAACAGAAGAAGCAGTATCAATAAAAGAACTGCAGCAACTGGTCAGCAAAATAACACAATTTGTGCCCAGACTTCATTTTTAGAGATAAAGGACAAGCTACAACCTTGTAAGTGCAAGTTTCCTATCAGCATTTTTACTAATAAAATTGGAGTCAATTAATTCAAATAAAACACCTAAACCTTGGTGTAACAAGAGCTGAATACAGTGGCAAAATGCCACAGAGACTACAGGCCAGCTGTTGCAAACTTCTTGTATCACAGAACTTCAATTACATCTCTAATTAATCTGTTAAAATAATATTTCACAAGTCTAGATATTATTTTAGAGCTTAATATTTTTCTTGATTATTAGCATGCCCACAATTAGCAATGTAGAATGCCAGCTACAAAAAGCAAACAAGAAACCAAAACAGCAAACCCTCACAACTCTTCCTGGCCTAGGTGTAAAACCTAGCCAATGTAGGGTGATAGAACAATTTCTTTTCCCCTGGCCTTCCCTGACAATCTGTCACGCTCTTGTGGAGCAGAGTACATTTGCTCCAAAGCACTGAGTCTTCTGCACTTCCAGCTTGTTTAGAGAAAGCACCAAATAGCTCTATTCAGAAGAATATCATCAGTTCTTCCAGTTTTGTTTACTTCTGCAGAGGCTGATTTCACAGTTTACTGGCCTAGTTTGCAAAATTACTTTTTCAATGAAGATAATTAAGACTGCTGCTTACTTCTTCTATGATTAATCAGGAGTAAAAATCAAAGCAATTTTTGTTAGACTGAAATACCATGGATCTCTCTCAGAAATAAAGTGAAATGCTTTCAAGCAGATGATCATCAATGGTGCTATTTTGCTTATATCAAAAGGGCACACACTTGTTAAGCTAACAGGAACAACACTTTTACACTTTTATCAGAAAACCTGGCTTCATAACCTTTGGAAGTTTCATACAGAACTGCAGGAGTATGTGTATTCACTCTGGTTTCAAGTCAGTGCTTCTTCATTAGTATTTTACTCACACACAAAGACTTCCAAGTTTAGGAGGTAAGCTGTAGATAACAAACAGCCTTACTCTACACTCGCATCAGAAAGGGAAAAAAAAAAAAGCAGTCAGCAAATTCAGTGATGGATCCCTGAGCCCAAAGAGTTTCTGAACAAAAATATTTAAGTCATATTTTCATCCAACTCTTCCTCTGTATCTAAGGAAGACAGTTAAATATTATTCAAGAGTCACCATTAAACCAGGAAGTGATCGTACTACAAATGCAATTTTAAGACCTAATTACTTTCCAGTCAGATCTTCCAGAAGTTTTCATAACAACAGGAGATATTTTAAGGATGCAAAAGTAGAATGCCACACATAACATAAATACTATTACAAAGACAAAATATACCTATTAGCATAAAAATATTATGCAACCAGCTCAAGTCTGCTTCTGAAACAGCCCTGAATTTATTCTAGCAGAAAGACCAGATGAATTCATTTACACTCCTAGTCCTCAATTCCTTCATCCTTGCAACTGACATGTAATTGTTACCTTCTTAGAGTTACTACAGAAGATGTAAAAAAAACCCCAAATTATACCTTCTAGCCACAGTAAGTGTTTCATAATCTTTACCACGTGTCATTTTGCTCTCTGGAAGAAACTTCTTAAATGTGAGGTTATCATAGTCATCGAGTAGTCACCAAATGGCACAGGTATTTGCCACTTACCTAGTTTGCCAAGATTTAAATGGTCATCATTACATATTTGTCTCTCAACATAAATCCTTCTCCATGCAGGTGCATGAGAAGTATTGACCATTAAAAGCTTGGAAAGGATAAAATGATGCAGCCAGAGTCAGGGTCCCTTAAGCAGAAGGTTCAACACTGAACATTTTAGGGAGAATACTGTCTTTTTTTCTGTTTGAACCCTACCTCCTTATGATCCTACAATTACAGACAGCTTAAGGGTGCCTGTCAGTGATGTTCCCTTTCATGGATTACACTACTCTTCAGTAACATGTGGTGCACTTCACCCTCCAGAGTGTTCTGGTCATTCTGGGCAGCACCCACTGCCTCCTTTGCCAGGGCCCACGTCAGAGCATTCCCAGAATACACACCCAGCTGTGTGACCTTCCCCCTGTCCTCAACAGGCCCTATCTAATGGAACTGAAGAGATCTCATCACCTTACAGTGTCTCAATACAAAGTCCTACACCGTGTTTGAACAGATCACTGCAAACTGCTGCTACTGCTTTACACCTCTCCACTGAGGCCTCAAGACATATTCCTTGTAACAGGGTATCACAGATTCCATATACAACCTTCTGAAAATAAACCTAAAATTGTAGAAAATCATTCTGCAACAGGAGCAGCTCTGCTTTGCTGTGATTTTTTTCTGCTTTTGACTGTATTGCATCTTTTTCATATTCTCTTCTGCCTGGATGGGTCTTGTCTATGTCTATTCTGCCTTCTACTGCTTAAAGGCCATTTGGATAAATGCCTCCCATTTAAATCTTAACATTCAGCTCAAAAGGCTCCTCTTTCATAGCAGGCTTAGAAATTCTGTTTAGTGAGCTGCACATCTAGTTACCAGAATGCAGTTATCAAGAATATTCACAAAGCGGAAGAAATCCTTGAGCTGATTCCAGAAAAAAATTTCATTAACCATCTTTCCAATTGTCCCCAGTACAGGGAACATAAACATATTTTGGCTAATATGATTAGCAGTTTTCCATTAGTAACCCAGACAACACTGTGAGAACTTCTGGACTGTGCCCAAGAACCCGTGGCATATCACAAGATCTGTCTGGGAGATTTTTCTCACCAACAAGTTCCAAAATTATAAGCAATTCTCAAGGCAGCTTGAAAATCATGAAAGGTAATAAGTGCATTTTAAATGGTCTTTCCAAAACGCTGTTTTTACCTACCCATGGCATTAGCAAGGACCTGAAATTCATCCATTTGAGGGAAGCTGTTAACTTTCCACACCACAGCAGCTGTATCACAGCAAGTCACGTGTCTAGAATGAAAGCGCTCAGTCTTCTGTGTGCAGCTGCAGCCACCCACCCACAGCACTACCAACCACTCCACTCTCAGGCTGGCTAGAGGAAGAGCTAGTATCAGCAAGCTCTTTTTACAGCCAGGTACTTCTGACTTCGTGCTTTCTGTAACCCCTCCATCACACCTCTAAACAGAGGAAAATCAAATGCCAGAATAGAGAAGAAAATGCACAAGTTTGACTTTAATCAAGCAAAGGAAATTTCATCACCTATGATCTTGCCAGTTAATGCATCCTTAAACCAGTCTGCATGCATGCAATTCCCTAGTTTATGTTTGGGCAATTACCACTTATTCCTCAAAGCCAGGCAGCTGCCAGAACTGGTTTTAAGAGCCACAACTAAAGGAGCTGTCTGGGGCCTCAGAGGCCCATTAGCCTAACCTGAACATCAGGGCAAGTCATCTAGTGCATGAGAAAAGAAGAACCCTCACACTAATCTTTGTTCAGGATCAGAGTAACCTGACATTTGTTTTATTCACCACAGCCCTCCCACCTGCCTCACTGGCAGGCTACACCTACAGCACGGAAGTAGAGCAAAAGGTGGGTAATCCATTCCCTAGTCTGGCAAGAGCATGAACACACCCATCACATGAAAAGGACAGTTCTGAACAGTTTGCTGGCATCTCTTCTTTATATTTCATTGAGAGAGACACAGTGACTCAAACCATGTATACTGCACACAGCAGTGGAGCACAGCTTCTAACCCTCAGTTATTTCCTCATCTCCAATCCCACAGCATGGACTTAGCACCTGGCAAGTAAACAGGTCTAGGGAGAGGGGTTAACTTGACATGCTCATGAACTAAAGCTTTAAGAAACCTATTAATGCATTTACCCAATAATAAACATGAGCAACAAAAGCCTTTTCTGCTATGGACAAAGTTGGCACTTATTTTAATGAATAGTTTGAACACAGTTTCTAATGCCAACAAGCAAATGAGGCAATGAATAAAGCAAAATATCTTTCTTCACTGTTTCCCATGCGATATGTAGGATGCTTTAATTGTGCAGCTACACACCACCAATGTTAATGGTATTTTTAGCATTTAAACACTACCAAGGTCCATTCAGCATTTTAGGTTTTCCCAGCACTTACTCATAGCTGTTTCAACTGGAGCAACTGTCAGTAGATGAAATCTGAGCCACTTGTCCTGAAATGCTTCATAGACTAGTTGTAAAGGACATTTGGGGTATAAGTTTTGGGATCATGCCAGTCACCCATGATTTGCTGATATCACCTGTGGTGTTGATGATGACTGCCAGACCATTGTGCTGCATTAACATCACACAGACTGCTTATCTCTTATCTCTTCCTCAAGTGATTTACTAGATCTTCTAAGGGCACACATGTATGAAACCTTTTGCACAGCTTTAGGTTCAACAAGGAAGATTTTTAGAGGACAGGAACAAGAAACATAAATCTGAACAGGATTTCTTCTCCCCTTGTTCCTTTCAAATGTTAATATAGCAAGTCTGATCATCCCTTAACTTCTCCTACCTCTGCTAAGGCTTATTTACACCATCACTGTGCCAAAAAAAAAACCCCCCACATAAACCTTCTTCCACTCACAATCATGACAGCCACGCCTACTCTAGGCTCATGAAGCCCTTTGGTTTGAATTTGCCTGGACTTTTACACTAATGATGTGTGGGGAAAGAAAACTGAGGTGCAAGCAACAAGCAGCTTTGCTGTTCTCCATGCTAAAGTGACAGCATGGTTCACAGAGAAAGGTTCTACCCAGTCAGATGGTTAGGTCTAAAGTCTTTCTAAGTCTAAAAGAGAATTCAGAGACACCTTGAAAACTTTTCAGTGCTTCAATCTAATTCAATGATATTTTTTCTTCCCCCACCTCCACCTCAAGCAGCACATTTTAACTTCTCCCTTTACATACATTTATACTCGCTGGCAAATAAACAAAATAAAAGTTTCTGAAATGCTCCTACATGCCTGAAACAATAAGATAAACCTGAAGTAGTGTGGGCCATTAAAACAGTCAACACCCAGCAGTGAAGACTTCCACAGGAATCTTAATCTGCTCTGTAGTGCCATCCCCTTCCCAATAGGATGGTGAAAAGTCAGTTCAGAAGGTGGAGTCAGCTTCTTTAAACCAGCTAGCTAATAAATTCATTTTTCCTTGCTGGTGAATCAAAAAAGCAGGACACTTGTCACTTTCACTGATCATTTTCACCAAAGATAAAAACTAGACTCTATCAAGAAGGGAGCAACCATCAAGAGAAGAAAAGAGAACTTGGTCTTTTGCTCAGAAACTCCTGGCACAGGAGTATTAGCTATTGCTATTTCTTAAGCATGTGAAATGGAACCAAAGCAACAGAGCTAATACATCTGAAATTTTAGCCAGTGGATTAAAACTGACTACATCATGTTGAGAATTACTCAAAAACATATGTAGAGATGTAGAGATGTAGAGATGTAACAATAACATTAGTCTGATTTTCAAAGATGCTCCCACTGCACCCAGTGAAGGTGGTGCTCAGTGTGGGCCTGGGCTGCACAAGCTCTGCAGCAGCCACACAGCTGAGCCCAGGAGCTAACTTGCTCATCTCTGTACAAAACTGCTATTTCACAACAAAAGTGGCAAAAAGTCCCAAAGTCCTCAATTATATTCCAGAAGAGTATTTAGGCTGCTAAATCATTCAGGCACTTTCAAAAGATTTCCTCAAGTTTGCAAATCTAATTGCTCTTCTAAGCTTAATTCAGCTAAATTTTAAAAATCAGCTAAATTGGTGCTAATGCTGATGACACTAAAAATGCCCTTAAACTCATTTAAGGTTAATTTGGTAATTTACCAGCATAAAGGTTAAGCTGACTAAAGGTGTTTTTTAATACAGAATTTTATAGAATTTGATTGGCTTGGCTATAATGGTAGAAAAATAGTTTATTCAAACTTCTCTAATACTGTTAAGCTCATAACTTTACTTCATATAATTCTTCTCTAGATTAAAAAAAAAAGTCATCGAGGAAAATGACACCAAAAATACAGTTTTGGTTCTAACACAGATACTTGCATTTTTCAGGATATTTAGCAAAGTGATCACCAGTAAGGAAAAAGCACTCTTGTTTCTCCACCTTAAATCATCTTTCTTGTAAGGAGTAACTCTCTTGTATAAAAAATGCTGCTGTGAATAGGTCTAGACTTTACACAGCCATGGGTCACTAATTTAATTAGATTTCAAAGCAACTATTCTACCTTTACACTGAATACAATACTTCCTGTACCCTCCCTCATACTAAAAGGAATAAAACAATCCGCCAGAGGTTTACACCTCAATGCATGAGGAAACAACAACAAAGTGTACACACAATACCCTGAGTTACAGATGGGGATTATATTGTTCCACTTATTAGGAAAACCTTAACTACCTGCTAAGTTGGTATTTTTAGCAAGGAAAACAGAAGCTTTCATCCTTTCTGGTGAGACAGAATTCTGTTTGACCTGCTCTGCTCAGAAATGACTGCCATCATCCAACCTCAGTAACTTCCCCTACCAAATATGAGCTTTTGCACATACTAAAAACATAAAACAAGCTTCTCTGTATGAATAAAATACATTTTAGAAGAGAACTTTACTTGTAACAGTAGAGGCTCTTGCCTTCTATAAGACAACAGTAGCGCTTGTAGGGTTTTGCTTGGAGGTGAATAGCAGGGTAGGGTGAGGATAGGGGTCCTGCAGTGTATCACCCTTTGGTCTTTTGAACTTTTCTCCTGGGGCTACAATTTCCACAGGGTTCTTGTATCACATGTGTTCCCACACATTTCTGACTCCACTGCTTAGGGCTTTCCTAATTTCAGTGATCCAAAGCTGCATGGATTAGTTACCTGAGGAGACTGGGGGTTTTGCCCTCAACAAAACCATGAGGGAAAAACAAGAAACTAAGTTCATATTCTCCTCCAGGAGAGCTCATGTAGCATTTCAAAGAATTACACTAGATAGGAGCTATTACTGGAAGTGAAAGCACACTATAATAGACAGGATCATTTGCCTCCAGTTTCACCATCTCTAAATGACATGAAAACACCTATTATTTGACACTATCATCCTGCTACAGGTTTCTGCTGTTATTCAGCAACACACATGTAAAGGAGAACCATGCTACAAAAACTCTACGATCAGTCTATGCAAATAGACTTTGCTACTGTTAACAACAATTCAACTTCACCTTACTCTGCTGAACAGGATGCTAATTCAGCTTTGGTCTGACTGTGACACACAAGTACATAACCCTTCCCACTCTTCCACATGAAAACAAGATACCAGCTGGTATTACACAGAAGGGCAGGGGCAGTTGCCAGGCTATAATCACCAATTCTTCTGGATCTCAATATAAATGAAGCACTTATGACATTGATTCCCTAAGCAGAGGAGTAGCCTATAGCAGGCAGCTATAGGCTACTCCTCCCTTACATGCTGTGTACACAGTGAGAAAAGGGAATTTTGTGAGGAACGGATATGAAGATGCTAGCACCAAAATTTCTGGCAAGTCCAGAGCTTGTATTTTGTTAGCAGCATTCCTCCTCTCTGTATGGCAAATTAACAGCAGTAAAAGATGAAACACACCATAACCCATTCCTCCAGTGCAGCATTTCTGGAAATATAATGGCTACTAGGACACAACACTTTTGATGCACAAATGAAGCTGAAATTATAATTGTCTCTTTACTCTCTCCAGTTAGCTAGTGGTAATGGTAATGACATAAAAGTGAAACAATTACAGAATGTATAAAAACAGGTTTCTAAACATCCATTCCTACTTCTGGATCTCAAGTCATCTTTCTGATCTCTTGACAAAACTACTGGGCCACAATGCTAATTTATCATTGTATAATAGAAATGAAAAGTCAGTTAATTTACCATATCCAGTAATTTGTTATAAAGTAAAAATTTTAAAGAGAGCTGTTTCACAGCTTCTATCAATTTCAGTCTGTGGGTTCAGTTATCCTAAAGTCAGTGCTGTGATGAAAAATCAGACTTTCATGGTATGAAAACTTGAAAAAAATTAGCAGATATTTGAATGTAATTTAAAAATTCCCACGACAGAGAGGCCTAGTGTTCCATGAAAAGTCTAAACCACAGACACAAACATATTGCATACTCTCACATGAACATGAAAAGAAAGGGGGGTAAATGAAAGTAAACAAACAACATACAAAGATGAGTTTATTTTATTCTGGTTATAAATAAAAACCACAAGGGCAAAATTGCTCCCCCAAAAGCTAGGAAGCAAATCACAAAAAGTGAAAAGAGGTTAGTGGGGAAAAAAGATCACAAGAAGGAATACCAATGATGAAGAATTGACATGAAAGGAAACCGAATTATCTCTTTTCAAATGCAGCATTCTCGTCTAGTCACAGAAGACAGACATTGATTTCATTGCAAGAAGTTTAACTGAAAAAACAGGAAGGCACAGCTAAGTGTAACTAAGGGGTTAACAGAAGTTTGGGGAGTGGGTCCCTATCCTAATTAGGAACATAGTAAATAAAAAACAATTATTATGTTATCCCCTCAATTATGGTCACTTCAGCTTTACAAAGTGGTAAGCTATAAGAGGAAGCACTGAGGTGACCTTAGCATTAATTAGGAGACAGAGGACAGAGCTCTCACCCAGTTACAGGAAAATATCCCTTGGCACCAGGATACAACAGGGAAGAAGGGAGGAGATACAGGGCTCAGAGGGACAATCCAGCACCATATTATTCCCAAAGAAAGGACCATCTTGAGACATTTGAGGATGTCCCCAAAGCCCAGCACTGGGGACCTCAGGCACATGCACACAGAGCCCCTTGATACTCAAGAGAGCTGTAGCTGGGACTAGAGAAACTGTCAGAGCTGTGGGATTTACCAGGAAGATGAAAGCTGCCCATGCCATATTCCTCCTTTTACCTTCTTCTACCCCATAGCTCTGTGCCTGAACAGTCCCAGCTGGAAACCACACCTGCCACAGGAGCAGATTCCTGGCTCCTTCTATCTACAACAGTGGCAAACAACATTTTACTGCCTTTTCTTATTTTTTTTTAAATCACAGAGCTGCTTTATCTCCAACCTAGCAGAAGTTCACATAGAGAGGGCTGACTAATTTGAACTGACTGCAGACAAGCTGGTACAGGCATTACTGAGTAGCACAGACCAGGGACCACCAGAGAGTGATGAGCTTGGTAGTAAACTCTAATTTATTCCCAACACACGGAAGAATGTGTCAGCAAAGACTCTCAAAGTGAAGCACATTAATTAGTTAAGCCTACTCAAGTTTTGTGGCTATTTTAAAATTAACAGGGTTGAGTAAATTAGGGCAAGCAGACAAAAGGCCCACATCCTTAAAAGCACATTGTGGGTATGCTGTGAATTGTCTTTGTTGATCTGGATCTAAATGGATTTCAAGGTCTAATAATGAATCAATGAGTTGAATACTGCTTCCCAGATTCCTATCTGTGATTAGGCTCTTATAACAACCTGAGATTCAAGGAGTGTCTTGCACAGTATTATTAGACCAGAGCTGCTATTAAAGAACTTTCAAACTGAAATTATGTGGATATTGACTCATCACAGCACGAACTATAAAGCTGAGTCCTGCTTTGTTGTCTTTTTTACATCTCCATGTAATCATATGCAAATTAAACTAAGAACAGTCATGGTAAAATAATAAAGCACAGTGGGCATCAAATTTGGTGTTATCTTTTATGGTACATAATTCTAGGAGATGGATGAAGCACCTTACAGTTAGCAAGAAATTTGTGATGAGAAGAGAAACACTTTTGCCTCCAAAACATTCAATAATATTTAAAAGTAATGTTAACGTACCTCCTTCATTGCTCTTTTTTTCCAACTGTGCCACTTGTATCACTTCAGCAGCAGCATCCCTTACTACCAAGTCTTCATTCTGCAGCAGTAGAATCACACATTTCCACAGACCAAGGGTATCAGACAGTCCTATATTTATTTGTGGAGAAAAATTAGAGCTCTATTTCTTATATGCATTCAAAGAAGTTAGAAAGTTCTGTTTCCACACCTAAACACAACACATGAAAGACATTGGCAAATCACTGAGAGACAGACTGGCAGTAGAACCAAAGTATTTTCAGCATCTGTGAACCTTATCTAGGTGGCAGACTCAGCTTGGTTTAAACAGTGGGCAACAGATAAGAGAATGGGCCTCTCTCTCTCTGGGTTCAACTTTAGTCCTGAGTGCTCTCCATTTTCTACAATTTCTAGGAGTGCAGAATTCCTGTTTGGCAACTTCAAAAATTCTGTGGCTGGAGATTGATCACTGATCCACACACTGCTCATGGATTTGCTGCTGAAATCTGCCTGGAGCAGAGGCTGCCAAATCAAGTTTTCTTCATATACTGCCAGTGGTGCTGGACAGAAGTGCCATTCCCTGCTGGAAACAGCTACTGACCACACCTTCCAGGGATCTACCTTCACCTCCTTCTCCCACATCCAGTGTCCCCAGCACTCACCAGCAGGCCCTGCCAGCCCTACAGCCACTCTCTGTTGGAAACCAGTTCAATCCATGGGGTGATCACACGTACACAGCTAAGACTAACCAGAGAGAAGTGCTGAGAGGGAGGTGCTGATCTGGTACTGCCCAAGCAGGCAGACAGCACACACCACCCGAGTGGCAACCCACACCTCACAAGCCATGCTTCCCTTGCAGACCCTCATGCCATTTATTGCTGCAACAGCATGCATGACTAGCTCAAGTCACACATCTGTACTCCTAGGTTTGCTAGGGTACTCTTCAGCTGACTTTTCAGGTCCTGTTGAACACCTTGATTAAAGGAATCCACTGGAAGCTCACTTTAAGATGCAGCCAGCTGTGAGATATTACTTTCTGGTGACCACAGACAACACAAGAGTTGCGTTTCACTGCTGGTTTTCTTTTACCATGTTTTCAGCAGGTTTGTCAGAGATTTGTGTAACAAGGCTAGCCAGACAAATACATAGCTGTATTTCACTGCTTGGCCAAAGTAAATTGCTCCAGGCTTTACTACACAGGCAGAAGAAGCATTCCTGTATTACCTGTAACTTCCCTATGTGGCAATGGCATGAAGTATAATTACTTCAGAAAGAAGTTGCTTTTTTTTCCTAGCATGACACATTCAATAATATTATACTGGTACAGCTAGGGCAGAATAATTATTCCCCTAGAGATTCAATACTCAGATTTCCCACCTAAACAAGTTTCTATTGTATCTCCAGAACCAGTGCAAGTCTACAAAGGGAATGTGCATAAAGACCTTTTCTGAACCCTCAAGCAGCTTGATGAAGAGATGATGGGGTCACCCAGAACATACAGACTGCCATTCACCCTCTTTCTCTTAGGAACACAGTAATGGAAGCTCTTGGGACTGACTACAACTCCATTTCATACAACCACAGTTTCCTTTAACTCCTACTTTTTAGTATATGTGGTCAAGCAAGCTGATGCAGAAGAAGGCACAGAAGTCAGAGCTGTTTACATGCACACAAACCCTTCAAGGGAACTATCCTGGGTTTATACCACTCCAACTAATCACCAGCCCATGCCCTTGATTTGCAAACGCCCCACTGCAATACTGACAGTTTCACAGTTGTGAAGATCCCCAGATTGACAATTCTAGGTACTATGAAGGGTGAGCTCTGCATCTTTCTTCCCCTGGATCAATTTTAAGAGCTAATTCAGATGGTTTGCCCACTGAGGACTTGGGGCTCTATTCTCTGGGCTGTTTGGGGAGCATTTATTTTTGTTTACTTGTCTGTTTTCATTTGTTTTGTTAGGATTTTACACACAGGATACAAACTGCTGCTCTGTTTTATTTCAGACCTTCACATCTGCCTGACTGGAAAGCATGGAAATCAGTAACTGTTTTGACAAGATCAAAGAGGAAACTGTTGTCCATCATCAATGGACCACATCCAAATAACAACAGATGACTAGCACAGCATTTGGGAGGTTTTCACTCCAATACTTCCACTGTCTTCATTTGACATAAAATGATAATGATGTCTGTATTGTGAAGAGCTTTATCTAGATGATGAAGGTTAAGATTTCCAGAGCTGACACTATAAACACTTAATAGTGCAATGTCTACCTCATATAGATTTAGCTCTGGTGAATGTTACCAATACCTCTTAAAAGGCACATCTCAGAATAATAGCTAATTTTTCCCAAAACCATTATCTACAGATTAAGAAATACTCTGTTCTTTTTGTATAAGAAATATTTGTATCCAGGCCACATGGATGGACTGAAGCTACTTAAACTAAAAACATTTACATAACTACACTGGAATGAAGTATCATGGAGTTAAAAGTATCTAAAACTGTCTGTTCTGTTCAGAATGCAAAAGAATTTCTTTATCATCTAGTACTACCTATTCTTGCATATCTCCTGTCCCTTTAGTCACAAAATCTCCCATTTTCTATTCACAGAAGGCAGGGGGGGAAAAAAAGCTAAAAGAAAAACCCCATCTATTCTCCAGAACAAAACAGAGTTTCACTTAGCTTTCCCTCCCAGTCACTGGGAGGGAAACATATGTACTGTTGAATAAGGCCATGTAGGTTTTTTTTGTTCTCCTTCTTTCTTTGTTTTCTAAAGAGACAGCCTAATGTTAACTTCAAACAAAAATCCTTATACCTGGCAGATATCATGTGATCCAATTATTAATTATTCTCATAGTAGAACGTGTCTCTCATTTCTAGACCGAAGACCTTCATTCCAACATCCAGCCAGCACAGCTTTGCTACACTCCCAGTGTTAAACTAAACTATGTCCAGCCCATCAACAGAGTACTACAGAAAGATTCAAGTCACAGAACAATTGCAAGCCAGTAATTCTGTACACCAGTGTATAGTGACCTGGAGACATAACAACATCTCATGTGCCCCTTCTGCTGAGTTATTGCCAGAGGCTGGGCACATGTGCTTTTTCTACCAGAATCTAAATAAATCTATACCTTTAGTAATTAAATCCTATTAAAATTTTCAAAAACCCTTTTTGATGTAATTATGTTTTGACTGTGCATACACATACATTTGAAATTATGTATTAATGGATTTCAGAAAAAAAAAAATCCAGAAAATTACTTTCAGGCTACTTACCAAGAATGAGCTTCTCACTGCTCAGAAGGAATGATGTTATACTTTTAAGAACTTCAGCAGCTGCTAACAGCATCTCTGTCTCTTGCTCATCTTCACAAAAATACATTATCAGATGAACCCATTTTCCCAAGACTTCTTCTGAAATCTGAAGGCACAGAACATGTGAGAAATATGCTGCACCTCTTACCATCACATTGAACCATGGCCTGCCTAAGGGAGACTGCTCATTAGTAAATGCCCAGTTTTTCCAAAGTGGTGAAACCCACACGAACATTTAAAAGTTGGGAAATTTTCTTTTAGTAAGAGCAGTATTCACAGGGAAGTCTTTGACTCTGTCCCTTCACAGCAGAGTCACCAATGACCACACAAGTCAAAGAGTATTTTTGTGTCCTCAGTCCTTCTATACCTGCATGCCAAGGACAAATATGCTGGTCCTTAGCTGAATTTCAGGGTGTTCCTCTCTGCCCATCCCTCCAGCCTGTCAAGATCCTTCTGAAGGGCTGCAGAGCCCTCTGGGGTATCACCCACTGCTCCCAGCTTTGTGCTGTCAGTGAATTTGCTGAGGAGGCACCTGCCCCTTCACCCAAGTCATTGATGAAGAAGTTAAACAATACTGGGGCCTGTATTGACCCTTGGGACACCACAAGTGACAGGGATCCAGCTAGACCCTGTGACACTGCTTATGACCCTCTGGGATGTGCATTCAGCCAGCTCTCAACCCACTTCATTAACTGAGGAATAAAGGAAACCTCATCATACTCTGCCTCATTCTGCCTGGTACAGGGCCATGTACCTGCACTGCACAAAAGGACACAGACAGAGCATGTCCTACAGATTCTATAACAGGTGAAAACAAAAAATAAAAATCTCCTAAGATGTTACAATTATTCAAATTTCAAGCAGACACATGGACAGACTATGTAGAAAGACAGAACTTAACTTTTACCTCACGGAAGAGAAAATCCCTTCCACAGATGTAAATACTAAATGCAAGCCCAAAGAAAGAATTTAGAAGGAAATCTGATGTACCTGGCCTTTCCCAAAGCCAAAAGCTCTCTCTGTAGGTATATCTTAGACCTCCCATGACTGATATGCTTATTAGAGAAAGCTGTTGCAGCATTTCTATATAAGATTTTTACAGCATTTTTCATTAATTCTGCTTTGTTATGTTAACTGGAAGTACTCACACTATGCCTTTCCTTTAACTAAAAAGATTTAGTATCACAATTCATGTTCCTCAATTGTGTGCAAATGTGATATTATATTTTTTATAATGAGATATGGTTATTAGCATATAATAAGAAACCATTCTGCTGCTCATTCTATGAAAAATAAAAGCTTTGTAAGGAAAATAATCTTCCTTTTAAAATAGATCATGAGAGTTTTGTTTGTTTTAAAATATCCACTAAGTGGATTTGAAAATATTTTAAAAAATGTCTAGCACTAAAGCTGCTTCTGCACTTCTCTACACATACATATGTGACATCACACAGACTGACAATTTAAAATCAAAAGAAATCTGAGCTGGCTGGGAACTGCACCCAACCACTGCTTCAGCTTCGTGCCTTCCCATCCAACGTACTCTCCTGTGGGCTCTCCAAAAATCAAGAAACCACAACAAAGCTGCAGCTCAGTAAATGGGCTGGACTCAGAACAAGCATTAAACACCACAGGCATTTCCCTTTCTACATTATAGTGACCATTTTGGATGAGCTGAGAAGCTGAAATTACTCCATCAAAAATACTTATGTATGTATTTAACTTGAAATTACTTTGAGAGGGATGTACTGAGATGATATTCATGGCTGAGTCATTTCAGAACATGGCAGTGTATTCAGAGAGGAAGACATAATGATGAATGTCAAAAATGACGAATGGACACAAGAAAACACAAGCTTGGGGTCTTTATCTAAAAGAAGCCACGTTACTGCAATCACTAAGAACTCCAGGATTACAAAACTGTTAACCAGCTCCATTTCCCTTACCTGCTGATGGTTCTGCAAAAGGTGGATAATCAATCGGGAGGCAAATTTGAGAGCTATGGTTTGACCTTCAGGGCTGAGGAAAAAAAGGCAAAGGACATTTCAAAAAGCCAGCTATTTCTGTCATCATTTCATCTCTAGAAGAAAACCAGCCAGCTCTTAATTATTTCTGATGATCACCAATGGATATTTTTCAAGCTGAGCACTTGAAGCTTTTACATTAGAGATCTAGATGTTAGCTAAGTTCTCAGCTGACATGCCAATGAAACATGCCCTTACTCTCACTTCTCTCATGTGTACCTTCTATTTACATACTTCTCATAGAAGAATAAATTTGAAAATGGAACCTGAGTCAAATAAACCAGACATTATTTTAAATTGTGAACAAATGCATCTCTTGAAGCTGGTGTTTAGCTGCGGGAATATCTCTTCTACAGCTGCTAAGCAGGATCTAAGGATATGGCTCAGGGCACCGTGGCTGCTGAAGCCTATTCCCACCGTGGGGAATGGCAACACCTGAGCAGCAAGCCCTGCTATTCCAGCCCCTTCCCTCTAACAGCACCAGTCAGTGGTATTTTACCTCCAGTACCTTACTTCATGCCAGCAATGACCACTCCCAGCATCATCATTTGAACTTGAACAATTCAGGGCAAATCAGCAGCAAATATGCACAGTTATAAAATGCAGTTCTACACTCTCTATATTCAATGTTTGTAACACTGGACTGCAATGTTTGCATGGCTTAAAAAACCATCAGAAGCAGGATGTCATACCCTTAGTCTGGACACTGTAAGCCTGTTTGTGCATTCCATTATGAATGCATGGGCACAGCTCTAATTCAGTAGGACCTACAATCTGGCTCCAGATTTCCAGTGCTTTCTGCTGACTTTACAGTCTGTGTAAGGAGTGCAAACCCTAAGGATTAGGATTAACCATTTCTGCCAATCCAACAAGTTAAATGAGATCTGCTGTTTTTTCTACAAACCATCTGCCCATAAACCAGGATAGGAGGGATGGCAGATTCACAGCAACTGAGTGCAGGGCTGCATCATTAATACTAATTGTTAATTCTACAGTAAAGTGGGTGTTTCCCAGTTACCATTCAGGAAGAACTATGCTCACTGGCTATCACTGGACAGCCAAAGTAACTTCTTGTTTCAGGAACTGTACAACTGGACATTTACAGGGTGCTAGTATTACTTGTGGGCCTTTTGAATAATTCAGATAAAGGTCTTATTTATCTGAAAAACTCTCATGAACCTACTTTGTTCAAATATGCCACACTCTCTTTTCTGAAACACAGATTTTTAAATGAAAGTGCAGTCCCAAACCAATATATTAATGTTCAACATTGAAAGTTTTTAAAATGTAAGTATTTCAACATGCATGACAGACCATACCTGCTGGAGATATCTGCAAGGTTTAAACTCCAGGTTAACAGCTGATTTGGATTCATTTTTATAGAGCATTCAGTCTTTGGAAGAACATTTCTGAGATCCATATTATAAAGAATTTCCAGCACCTGCAGACACAATTCACAAACAAAGAATTTACAGACATTCTCAACAGGAATGTGCACATTTGAGATCAATAAAACACTGGCTTAAGCTCCACTCCAAGAACAAAAGGAATCTCTCTGGACAGTTCTCAGAAAGGAAAGAGGAAGTTCTTGCTTTTACACAAGAACATCTGTTACAAAATTAATGCACAGCTCCTGTTCAGTGTAAAAAATCCCAACTACTCAACTACTATTTAAAAAGCATAATGCATGATTGAAATATATTTTTTAAAATTACAATCATGACCTAAAAATTAAAAACATAATTATTCACTGAAAACATACAAAATGTCAATAAAAAAGCACCCTCTTACCTTGCAAAAACACTGGGGATTTGTTTCCTTCAGAGCCATTGTGAGAAGAGTGTCTTCCAAATCAGTGGGTAAACATAATACACCTCCTCTTCCTTCTGCAATCTGCTTGGAATTTCTTTGTCTCAGGCCCAGCAGTGTTGCTTCCAATGCCAGCAGCCGCACTTCATGGAACTCACAGTGCAGGAGATGAGCCACTGACAGCGAGGGCTTGGCCATTTCCTCTGCAGCTGCTGAACCACAGCTCTGCATGTCAGGACCTGCAGTCACTGACAGCACTGATATTACAAGTTTGGTGATGCTCTGGAGATATTGTATCAGTCCTGGCACTGCAGATGAGTAGGGAATACCAGACACCAATTCAGAATCTGAAATGACTCTCTTCATCTCTTCCCAAAAGTCGAGGAATTGCATTCCTGCAATGAGAGTAACACTTACTAAAGTGAACAAATAGATGATGTTACCATCTGCTTCAGACTGTGAAGCTGACAAATATCAGGTACGCAAAAGGTATCATAAGGTAAATTCAGGCATGAAATGAAAATCAGAGTTGTCCTTCATTTTAAACTGATTCCAAATTATAAAAAAGCTTTGCTAGATATCACATTCATATTTAAATCAAAAGAAACAAGGACACAAAGTTTTCTGAGAACTCTGATCAACACATGAGCTAGAAGTTTCAAACAACTTAAAAATGCTACAGCACCTTGCAGATTGCCTGCAATCTTTACCAATTACATCTGTTTGGTATTTCTTTCAACCAAGCTAGTAATACAATACTGCAAATTGTACAAGCCTCTCATTTCTGCCATTTCAGAAAGTGATTAAAACAAATAAACTATTAAGTATCTGTGGAAAAAATGTGGATAGTTAGCTCTAAAATCAGAGACCGGACTGAATAAAGTGCTGTCTGTCAGACTACTCAGCTGCAACTAAAATCAGGAGAAATGATGACAGATGCCATTCTGAAAACATTGAAACTCTCATGCCTTCATAGTTTTAGTCAGAAAAAATTGCTATTAAAAAGATGACCCTTCAAGATAAACAGACCTGTCCTGTGTGTATCAGTCTAAAGAATTTACTTACTAAAAAACCCAGGATACTTTTCCCATTCTTATTCACTTTGAACAGTTAACCTAGGTAAGAAAACAAAGGATCTGCACTGTAACCCCTCTTATGTATCAGCCCAGGAACTGTGACACTTCAGCCATTTACACTGGTGCAACCTTGTCCACATGGCCCAGGCACAGCCTGAGAACCTTCTTTAGTGCTTGGCCACCTCCTGGAGCGAACAGAGGCCACTGCCATCTGTGATACCAGAGGGTTTCAGGCTTTAGCAGAGCTGGCAATGTAGACACAAAATAAAGAAAAAAAGTCATCAATGGTCCTATTTCACACCCACATAGACTGAAATACTAATGTGCCTTGAGTTCAACCTTCTCCATTTTCAGCAAGAATAAACCATTTTATAATATTGAAACCATTTTGCCCAGTTCGGTCTGTATAGCTTCTACTGCAAGAAAGTGAGTATGTTATAACCCACAAAATTCAAATGAAGTAGGAGAAAATCACAAAAGAACAGAGAACAATGCTAGGGGATGTAGGAAGTTTAGGCAAAAATGCACTAAAGGCAAATACAAAGATGAAACAAACTTACATTTCTCCAGTATCTGTAAGAAGACAATTCATTGCCATGTAACTTTGCTATTTATAATTAAACACTGAGCACTGCTAAAAGCCTGTCCAAATAGTCCTACTAAATTCCTGAATTTGACATGAAGCCACAGCACAAATATAGATTCATTTTGTTGTCCATGAAGACCTTTCCCTAAGCCTTCTATTTACAGTTAAATATCCTGCCCTTTCATATTCAGATTCTTCTAAAGCCATCTTAATTTGTTTGACATTTACACAGAAAGTTGACATGGTTGTACACTGTCTAGCACATAAGACAGAACCATTTCTGAGTAATTCTGGACACACTTCAAAGAAATGTAGTATTTGTAAAAAAAATTTCAGACATATTGCCCTGCCACTAGCTCTGTCATTCACATTTTCACTCCAATTTCTTTTCTGAAGGGACTTGATGCAGTCAGAGGAACCCCAGCATCAGGGCAAAGCCATCTCACAGCATTATCCTCTACATGACACAGCTGATTTCCGTCTCATAGCAATGCAAACTTGTATCTGTTATTTGCTACATTTCTAAACCCCCTCCAAACACGCTGCTTTTACACACTGGCATTACAGCACAACCTAGCATTAATGCCCGTGTCACACGACACGTATCCAACTGCCAGAATTCCTTAATTTCTGAACTGTCTGGTTGCCTTGGAGAGGGATTAGGCCTTCGTCTCACTTATTACACAGCCTGAGTCCACAGACAGCAGTTTAACAACAGAAATAATCCCAGGCAGCTGAAAGGAAAAGGTTCAAGGTCAAGCACCTCAGTTCAAGAAGAGAAACAGCTTCAGTTTCGGAGCACTGCACCCTCTCCAGTTCCTGCCCGCTCCCCTCCTCAGCTGCCTTTCAGCAACACACACACCCACTGCTCAGCTCTTCAAACCAAGAGTTTGTTTGTAAGGATACTGCAAGAGAAAGGCTTTCATCTCCTGTCCACACTGCTTTACATTGAGGCAAGCTACATGCAAGCAGTAATGGGAAAGCTGGCAGGATGGAAGGGTCAAAGCTCCAGAGCAGGGAAAGGGAGAGTAGTATTAAGTGCACACAGAAAGAGATAGAGAGGGAGCAAGAAAGAGAGAAAAAAAATTAGGGGAAGGGGGGAAGGTGTCTTCCATTTTGTTGGTGCCAATGTGGCCAACTTTGCCAGACCCTGCAACTCAATATCAGAGAGAGTGGTGACCCTCCCATGGACTCCAGCTGGCCACGCACTGACCTTCCAACTCAGCAAACTTCCACTTGTATTTTGCAAGGCCAGCACAAATTATCTTTATGTCTTCATCTTTGAAGGGGAAAACTACTTGTATATTGAAAAAACAGCAGAGCTACTACTAGCTCGCAGAACTACTAGCTTGCAGAGACTCTTTTTCTGTACATATCAAATACTTCTGCTTTGGATCACTTCTTTTTTTCCCATGCAATTGTGAAAGACTGGACACTGTGGCTCATCTATTTTACAGAAAGTCTCTTTAAAACTGGATGTCTCAAAGGCAAGGCCATCAGCAAAATAAGACTGTCTGAATATTTGCTTAGCCTCAACACACGAGAAAGCAAATCCTTCTGCATTCATCTTCTGCTCCACATGCTCTCCAACACTCTTTTTTCACACAAATATGTACAAAAGGAAAGAATGCCCCTGTCTTATTACAATGCAGTGGAAATATTCCTGCTTTCAACTTCATCACTAAGAAGTCTTTCCAGGCTTTCATGTAAATGTTTTCTCATCTGCTTAGCTTTAAGTAAACTCTTTCCTTTGGCTCACATCAAAATATCCAACTAAACCAGAAAACCACACTGGTTCCCAAAGTAAATGTCAGCCTCTGTTGTTAAGATACAGTAACAACATACTTTTATTTACAAACAAACATCACTGTACAGTTTGAATGACCAGCTGCTGTGAGAAGGGAGAGCAAATTTTGGCTGACCAAAGAAGGGTCCTGGCAAACAGCAGTCTCTCCAGGATGCTGACAGATGCAAAAGAGCCTTCAAGAATTAAGTGGATTTAATTTTATTTTTTTCCCCCTTAAGGATTGCTTCATTTGTGGGACAGGAAGAATTTCAGCCTGCTTCTAAGTACAGGAAACATCTTACACAACCACTTGGTTCTCTTCAGCACCCGACACAAACATCCTCAGTGCCCCACACTGATACATGCACACATCATTTATGTCACGGCATCTTGGTTTGAGGGGCTGGATTTTTAATCCCATTTGTGATCAACTGATGTTCTGTCAGTGTATGAAATAGAATAGTCTTTCACCATCTGAAAATAAAGAGGAAAGGAAGAGGAGCAGAATGGAGTTAGCAGACTGGATGAATCTCCGGTTATAAACCTCCTCAAAATTTAGCAGCTCCCAAACCTGCACGCTGCCTGTCCCTCTTCTGCTCCTCCCTGCAGTGGCAGGCAGGATCTATTCAGTCTGTTCCCAGAGTAAGCAGATACAAGAGCAATGAGAGAAAAATGTCCCTGCTCAGGGAGTAACAAACCATCAGCTGATGGACAGCTCAGCTGATACTTCATCTCAGAGGCACTACAGCCTGTTCAAAAGTGAGAAAAGTAATCTGAATTCCTTCCATATTTAAATCTAAACTTGCTTCACCTCCTTGCAGAGTTGATACATTTCTGTAGGATTTGGTAATTTCACAGTGATTATTTAGCTACTGCCAAGTGGACAACTCTCCTGATCATCAGGTGTACTGTGTGAGGGGCTTCCTTCTGTATATGTGATTAGTATAGCTCTAAGTATTTGTATCTAGATAAATATTGAGATTAAATCCTGCATGCAGGCCCTCAAGCATCCAAACCATCTTTCATGTTCCTTCCACAGACTCCAGAAAAAAAGAACAAAGCAGGGGAAAAGGGGGAAGTTACTACCAGTATCAGAAAACTTACTGACCCTCTGCAAGGACAGACAAAAATTGCAAGAGCAGCAATAAAATGCTGCTTCGCCTGCAGTTATGGGAAGGGGCTCTGAGCATCAAAAATCTGGATATTCATCATTATTCAACAAGACCTACAAGAAAGCACAATTGTTTATGAACTGAGGTTAAAATCCACTCTCTAACTACCATCCACAGACATCTGAACAGATCACACGAATAGGGAGTAGGCTGAGAGGTAATCAGTGCCAAGAAGAGATTTTCCTAGACAAATACTAAAGAAAAGTATTTTCTTTCGTATTTTTCCTTTTTATTAAAAGTGGATTAGGCAAAGTCACTGCTAAATGGAAATAAAACCACAAAGAGAACAGAAAAGTCTGTTTCATTACACAGCCATACTAAGGTGACTGTTGATGATCATAAAAAGGGCATATTTTAAGCAGGATGTTTTCTTTTAAAGACATCTGCAACTTCTTCAACATCAGAGACTAGGCATCAGAACTCACAATACAATTCAAAACTACAAACATGACTGATTACCAGAATCCATGGATAATTTATTGTTGAGGACACAAGAATCCCACTGTATTTTGTACAGCATAAGGGAAAGTTTCCAAAGGAAAAAAGAAGAGGGGAAAAAAACTCCATTATAACTGGACACTGAAACAGCTATTTTTATTTACAGGTATTTTTTTCTTGCAGCTTCTCTCTGGCCTAGCACTGACTTTTCCAGTATTTTGCATTCATATAAATGTATAAAACCCCACAGAGACAGTCAGTGGTACATGCTGGAATCTAAAGAGATTTTGATTTTGAAAGGATGAGCAGTCTCTGTCTTCACGTGGGGACAGAATTTTAACTGCTAACATTAATGAACATGACCAATTCCACTTTCCCCTAGTGTCACCCATCTCATGGAACACCTTTCCATATTCCCTGCTCAACATAGCATTCCAGCAGTATTGTGCCCACCCTCCACAACCCTCCTCTGTGATGTCTGTGCCATCATGCTAAAAACACTTTTATTTTACTTTTCCACCTGTGTCACAAATTCTGCCTCCAACATTTCTCTGACAGCTGTTGGTGTTGCACATATCCATCTCCTTTCTCCAAAAATTTATTCTTTTCAGCCTTGGCCCATTTTGTTCTTCTGTCTCGCGCTAACTTTTCGTCAGTCTTTGGATCACTTCAACATCTCTGACTTGTTCTGCCTCTGGCATTTTACTGTCCAGGCAACTTCCAGTCACTCCCTGTGTCTTGGACTTCTAACAATGGCACCCTCAACTTATTAATTCTCCTGTCTGCATTGAATTAGAACACTGAGTATCTAAAAATATTTCCTTTGGACTTGTCTAATTTAATGTTAGTAGGCACAGGGCATTTAGATCATCCTATAAATGTTTTAAATCTTCACCTTTCTTAACTCAAAATAAAAACATTTACCCAGTGCCACAGTCAATACACCAGCAAACTTTATATAATTTCTGATATAATAAAAAAAAACTGCCTTCAATACGTTAAGAGTAAATTTAACTATAATCTAATTAGACCAAATAACCAAAACACACATTAAAAAGCTGCCAGTGTTTTTATTCAAATAATTCTTTGGCCATACTTCTTAAGGATCTAGGAAAAGAAAATTCAAGTATGGCTAAAATTATCAATCTAGTTATCCCTGTCAAATTTTTATCATTCAAAAAGCATGAGTTCGTAAGTTAGCCTGCAGGAAAAGCTTGGTTACCATCTAGCTTCTTACCAGAATAAGAAAAGATTAGGAACTATGATACAGAAAACAACGTGGCCACAACCTTCAAATGCTATTTAAAAGACCTACAAATCATGTAGTTCAGGCAAACATTTAAGAGATTCCTATGTAAAGCACAATTTGTGCTTGCGTTGCAAAGCACTGCAAAGCATCCATAAGTTTGATAATCCAATTTCTATCAATGTATTTTATAACTTCCAATTAAAAAGGATAAATATAACCATGAGAATGGTATTTGCTCTGTATGCTATTTTAAAATAAGTATTTCATTGTATTTGAGGACAAAACCAGCAGACAGTTGAAATAATACCTCATGTTTCTCATAACATACACACACTATGTGTAGTGCACAGTATTTTTTGCAACCATTTCTTTAGTTCATGAGCAGAATATAAGAATCTTAACCTACATCTACAGAAGGTTTAGCTATTTGGAAGAAAGCAAGAAAATGGAATTATGTTTTTGCAAAACTCAAGGAAAGAAAATAAGTTAAGAGTAGAATACTGGCTACTCCATTTTGGTATCGAAACAATCTCTCCATGAACAGGATTAATCATGTAAATACTAAGGAACTGTTCCCATTGTTAACCACAACACTGGAGTTTGGTTAATTTCAAGAACTTTTATAAATTCTTCCACCTCAAATGGATAAAGGAAAAATGCTTAGTTAGACTACAAGTGGCATCTTTTCCTAAACCACAGATTCAACCTATTTGACATCCTATTTAAATGTTTTCTCTTTCCCACCAAACTTGAATTTTGAAGACACTATACTTGACAACAGGCCAAATCAGACTGACAGCATATATACAGGATAAAGTAACAACTTGGCAGGATTATCTTTAGCAAAATTTTCTTTCATCTTTTCCCTCTTCTGTTCTACATCCTACTTCACTTACATTGACAGAGCTCTATCAACAAGTGGCATTTTTTGGAACACAACCCTGGCCAAAATGTGCTTCTATTAGTCAAGTCCATTATAGAGAGTTGCATCCCTTTTTCTGCTCACAAAACAACAAAATACTACAAGAAAACTTTTTCAAGATGTGAGCAAGAAGGAAAATGTGACCACTCTGTCTTGTGGCATTCTTCATCTGTTACAGAGAGACAGAGCATGGCAGATCTGAGCTTTCTCTGCAATTCAACACTCTGGCTCCTGCATGAGCAGCACTGCAGATCACAGTAATACTGTCATCTTGTTGTTTTGCTGCAAACACCAATTGCCAGAAGATTTGAAGGCAGGAATGTCTATGACAGATCCTCTCAGAAGTTCATATATTCAACAGAGGAATCTTATTTAGTGAAACAGTGTATCACACCAGAGTCCTGTATTCCATCTCTTGCAAAGCCCATCTCTGAGTGTACAGGAAAGTGTGTAACCACAGATGCACACGTGGATCTGGAGCTCTACAGACCTCTGCTTCTAACTTCTCCTGATCAAAACTTGTGAATTTGCAAATAACCATGTACACAGCTAAGGCTGAACATGTTCTCACCTGGACTTGAGGTCATTTTCCCCACCCCAATCTGCCTACAAATGCTACTTTATTCCTCTGTAGTATCTGAAGCAGGGAGGAAGTGCCAGAATATCCTCTGCAAAAGGACTGCATTGTTTTCCCAGGAGAATGAAAAGGCCCTAGACATCTGTGATTTCTGATCTATAAAAACAGTTAGTGTGGAGAAAATACATCAAAGAGGTCTGCAAGAACAAATTCTCTGGACACTACTAATAACTATTAGTAGTGACAATAGACATAAGCTCATCAAATAATCCTATAGCTGGTAAGAACTTTCTATACTCTCAATAAAGGTAAAAATACTATTTCTATATTTCTATTTTTTCTTTTTTTTAAGGCTTGCTTCCAACCACAATTGATAACAGAATCAAAATATTTTTAAGTTTACATAGTCTTGGCTAAATGTACTGTCTCAGCATATCTGAAAGCCCTCAGACATACCAGGAGCTGAGAAAAAAGTTCTAGATTTTGCCTATCACCTTCACCTCAAGGAAAGAAAACTGTCTTTTCCCAGTGACATGAATCAGGCAACACTTCCATCCAGTCCAGCAAATAGGAATAACTATGGGGTTTGGGTTGTTTTGTTTTGTTTAAGATAAATAATCATCATTTAACCAGAAGTACATTTTTAGCTGGACAAGATGCTTTTGGTATCCATTACTCCCTGCCTTCCTTAGCCAACATTTTAAAGATGATGTTTTTTGAATTTGTGAAGTAAATTCCCTAAGGGCTATCCTGCACTTTAAGAGACAGATTTTATTAATTGAAAACAACAAATCACTTACAGAAAATAATCATAATGTAGGAAAGGCCTAGGCAGAGCTGTTCTCTGAAAACCTCTTTGTAATTGTAGCCTCTTTAGACAGGCATAATCAATTAGAAGTGGTCTGATTTTAACCAGTTGCAGGCTCATTACATTGCATTCCCATTTCTGTTGATGAAAATCAGTTTTAGCCTGTGGCCTGGAACTCATATACAGCACTTCCTGGGGCCTCTTAGATAAACACATCAAGAAACAGTTTTATTTGGATTTGTCCCTCACCCTTTATTCATTGAAACAACTTTACAAATCAAGATTAGAACAGAGAAAAATTGGCTCATAACCAGAGATATGCATATATGAGTAAGATATTTAATCTCAGAAAAGTATAACGCTTCAATTAATAATCATATCTTTAAAACATTTAAATGGGAGACTCAAAACATTCAGTTTTAACTGGTGAGTTTAGTCTTTCTCTAACTGTGTCATGGGACACTCAGTTTCTATTTAATATAAACACATAACTCCTTCCTTTCAGAAGAACTTCTTGCCTGTGATACATAAAATTGTCCCAAATGTATCTTTAGGTTTTCAAAACAGTACTTCCAGCCTAAATTTTTACTCTCTGTAGACACTGCCTGAAATATGTAATTTTAAACCTACCTAGGAATGAAACTTTTAAGCAAAACAATACTGATGAACTATACCCAAGCAGAGAGAATCTGCAAAAATAATTGCTTTCCTTCTGCAGAAAATGTACCTTACAGCACCCAGGTTTGGTACAGTCCACATGAGCTTTGAAAAAGAAATGAATTCACTACAGTTGGTAATCCAGCCACAGCATGGTGCAGTCCCTCAGGCTCAAAGGGCTATTCACAAGTCAGGGGCATTAAAAAAAAGGGAGGGAGTTTCCTGGTGTGGAGAGCTCCATAAAAGTCTTTGCAAATGTGCAGCAATTGTTTAAAAACCAGAACAGACAGAAAACCCCAAGGATAACTGAAATTGGAAAGAGACTGATAAAGGGAATGCAATGCCCACTAAGTAAGCAGAAGCAGGAGCCCTCCCCTGGAGTACTGGCTGTTCCTTCCTAAAAGAAAATACAAAAATAGAACTGAAGGGCAAGTGGCAAGAATAATCAGAAGATGAAAAAAATCTTCAGATGAAGAGAATACAGAAAAACCAGGATGATTCATACTATAAAGGAGCTGAACAGTGGCAGAGGACCATATTAAAAAACTGGAAAAATTAATATTCCCAAAAGGATCTCTCTTTTAAAAAGTAAAAGGGTGATGAGCCCAAATATGGTTGAAGGAGGTTTTGGAGGTTGTTTTTGTTTATTTTGTAGTTGTGATACACAGCTAGACTTTTTAATGTACTGCAAAGGATTATCTCTAAGGCCAATGGCATATGAAGATTTAAAAAGCTTTATTCTGTAGTAATAAAAAAAAAAGAGAATATATTTTTAATAGAAGAATTATTGTTGGTAGATATATCTTAGCCCCAGAAAAAACAGTAAATGGCCAGGAAAAAAATCATCCCTAAAAACATGTTATATTGAAACTGCTTTAGATAAAGTGGTACATTTCACCCTACAAAGCATGTGGCCCTTGCCTAGTCACTCTGTATGTCTCTCCTTCTGCTGTAAGGGCTAATTCTGCATCAACCTGTCTGAAGAAGTTGATTTCAGACATGTTCATCACCAATTTGCTTTCCTAAAAACTATCCCTATTTGAACTGTACATTTACAAGAAATCATACCAGTAGCAATTTTAAAATTAGAATGGAACTACATCAACTAAAGGTCTAGGCAAAAAAAAAGCAAACGGAATTGGTTTTAAAATTAATAAAATTAATAATGCCCATAACATGAGTCTCTGAAATAAAGAATGGTTCCAGTGACTTAAATGCAGTGTTAAGAATTTTAATAAAATGACAGAACTATTTATTAATTGCCTTCCTGGACTGACAAGGTAATTTATTACTCACTTCTTCATAAGTGAACAAAACAGGCCCACAAGGAAGCTACTTAGAGCTGACTGAAAGCTGCCTACACACTGGCACACGTGAAAGGCTGTCCCTTCCTCCATACCTTTGTTTTTTCTTATTGTTCACAGCTTGTTTTGTACTGCTGCTAACTGTAATCTACAACATTAAAAAAGAAACCGATAGTTCTTACTGGTCCTTCAAAAAATTCCCATTGATAAAGAATCAAAATGAAAAAAGAAACTGAAAGAATCTCTCAGAGTTGTTTTTTATAAAACTTCTAAACATTAGAAAACCTTTTCCCTGAAACTATTTCAGGTGTCTCACGAAAAAACATTTCTGTGGTTTTCTGGAAAGGTTAAAGTTGCAATAGTCCAGGATGTGGATTTTGGATTAAAAAACCACTTTGAAACATGAAGAGAATCTTTTTTGTTGCTAGCCATTCTAGGACTAGGAATACTGCAAGATCATCACTTCAAGCCTTGACATGGAACTGTACCTCACATTTCTCTTCAACAAAACCTAGGACTAAGCCTTGAGAAGGCAGAATAAAGGGCTTTCTTCTACAAGGCAGCTAAAGGATTGCAGAAGTCAGTAGATACCTTGAGCACAAGTAATATACTGTTGTTTCTCCAGGTTAAACAGAGCTCAGAATAGATACAAATATTAAATCTGATGTATGGAACAGTATATTCACTTACCTTGCTTTTGAAACTTCTCCAGGTGGGTACTCAACATCACAAGGACATCAAGATAGGCAGCTCTGGTCACCAAACAAGGATTTAGCCTAAAAGAAAAAAAATCACGTTTTTAAAGCTTAAATCCTTATAACCTTATGCTCAGAAACAGCAGAAAACAAACTGGTTTGGCATGTCTGTTTTAATTAATGAAGATAAGCTATTGGTCAAATTAAAATGCATATATAAAATAATTAGGACAAGTTATCTAAGCTTCACTTCCTGGTCCATTCTGACAGTCTCCCTTGCAGAATGGCAACACCTTCCTCCTTCCAGCCATTGCACTTCATTATTACTGCATGAACCAGCTCCTTGTAGCACCTACAAGGTCTTTTTGTCTATAGATAATGTGTGTAACTAAATGCATCAGCAAAAAGAAGTCTTCAGTTCTTACTGTTACAGCTCATAAAAGAGAAACTTCCCTTGCAAGGTACCTGCTATACCTTTTTAATGGCCATGGATCTCTCACTGCTCTGATGAAGACCTGAGGTGTTCATGTTTCTAAAATAAGGTATTTCTTTTTCCAAACAAGAATATTTGGGATTTTGTGTATATAATGGAAATTGGTAATAAGCTACTTTCTGCTCTGCCTTTTCAATTTGCAAGTGAGAAACATCTATTTTCTCTCCAATTAGAAAAATAAAATTAGGTTGAAAACTTCATTTTTCTTTGTAGTACTATCACTGAAACATATTTAGCCATGAAAACTTTTTAAAAATATAAATAAAAATGTGAACAAACAGGAAATATAGTTCAAAACACAGAAATTATTCTGAAGAGCCCAATGGGACTTGTACTAAAACAAAAACTTTCAGAATCAAGCAGCACAAGCTTGAGGTATGATTAATTCTGTTCAGCATTTCATTTTTATTTTATCTGGCACTTTCTTTGTATGCTTATCTTAATGTTTGAAACTCTTTCAAAAACTGTTAATTAAATATGTTCCAACAAATATTCTGAACTCTAACATCTTTAAAATTCAAGGGAAAAAAAAGCTTTTTCAAGTAAGATAAGTGATCACGACACAAAAATGAAAGGTTTGGGGCTCTTGCATAGTTTGGCCCCTGTATTTGCCTATGGAGAGTTAGCCTATGAACCTATTAAAAAAGACAACTTTAACCAGAAACATTGCTCACCTTCAGTAATAAACCGCAAGAAGCCTAGAATACTTACGCTTTCCTTTATACAAAATGCTTTCTTTTATGCCTACAACATTAGGCATCCACATAACACACAGCAGAATATGTGCTAGCAGGATCTCTCTTCAGAAGAGCTTTTTTCTCCTTTTGCATAAAAAGAGACTTTTTAGACACTTTCTTACTAGTGAAGTAGTCTAGGTTCATACCTCCCCAAACTTCTTCATGCTTGCCTCCTACCACTTCTCTTCAAGCTCAAGAGCTACAAGCTGCCTTCTGAGAAGATGCATCATCAACAAGAACCAAAGCCTTAAGAAGCCAAAGTAATTTTAATATGGCCTATTTTTGCAGAGTCATATTAGGCAGACTTAATTTCTATCTACCCTGGTTAAGCAAAGATTTTGCCTGTATCTTGGGCATTCAGTTGCTGCCTAAGTTGCTCTTCACAAACATGAATAAAAACACAACCAAGGAATACTCAGGTAGCTGGGAGCTCAACCCATGAGAAAACAGAGGGACTGATCAGTCAAAGGCTCAGAAGAAAAACAAACCACAAGAGGTCTCTCACAAATGGATGAAAGCAGCCACAACAGTTTCCAGCCAATATGAGGAACCTAATGGGTCTACTGCACTTCAGCTCCCCCAAAAAAATGGAAGACTTGCTTATCACTCCATGTTTTCAGTGGAAAGAAAATTTCCAATGTAAAAATTGAGCAAAACATGGCTGATGCAACTTTTACTGAAGAAGAGGCAACAACAACACTGGCATGTTCTTTATTCTGGTCCACCTTTTAAGCACTTACCACTTCATTTAAAGTATGTGCATATGCATATTTTGATTTTGAAATGAGACTTTTCCAGCATAAAACATGCCAAACGTTTGTCTTTGGCTGGTTCTGTTGCACTGGTGAATTCTCATCCATATGTGCCAGACGGACACAACAGGAAATTCAGTTTTCCAAAACCAAGTGCTGTTCAGTGTTTTTCAGTATTGTTCAGACTGCAGCAGAAAGCTCAGTCTTGAAGACAATCAAACTGTGATTTACATAACAGATCTGACAGCCAAAAATCACAATGCTGAACATTTCAAATGATGCACTGCACAGTATTTAACACAACCTGTTCGTGCAGAACTTCAGCAACACAAGGGGGAACAGTACAAGATGTTTCCTTTTTAACACCAATACCAATAAAGTGGTGTTCTCATAAACAAGATTTGAGGAAATCTGTCTCCAAACAAGAAAGTCACAGCAGTAGCAAAAGGTGGGAGATCCAGACATCTGGAACATCATTCCTTTTTTCTGTCCAAAACCCAAAAATTACTTCATTTCCCTTCCAACCTGGTTATTAAGGGAAACAAATACATCATAGGCTCACTCCAGATGATAAACTGTATATGAGTCTGAATGGGGTAGAGCTAGAGACAGCTAGGACTCTCCTATCTAAGGGTATATCTACACAGAAATATCAAATAGCTATCAAAACAATATTCATACTATTACACATCTATACTAATAGCAGGCTAGTGATGCCAGGGCACAGATCCATACCTGATTAAAGCAATGCTTTGTCTATGCTAGCCAGTAGTTTAGTATAATAACAGCACATCTGGAAGTCAAAGAGCTGGCACCAAAGACCCAATGGCCATCTGACATACTGTGTGCAGATGCCTTAAACCATCATTTTCACAAGTTCAAATTGTTGCTTTGTATTTGGATATAGAGCTTATAGCCAGCCTGCTCCTGGAATCTTACTGCACTTAGGAGCTTGCCCCACACTTTTTAGTACTTCTCCATAGTGGTCGCACTTGGAGCTTGACTGTCCAGGTAGAAATAAAAATCAGATCACAGCCAACTGCTGCAATAAGTTTCACTAACAGCCAATATTGCAGAATGTTTCAATGCACTGGACCAAAGAGAGGCCAAAGGCTGTCTGCCCTTGGTAATATTTGAAAGTCAAGGCACAGACTGGACCTGCCAGGCAGAGGGAAGGAAAACTCCTGCAACAGGCAGAACAGAAGGATTACTATTTTGGATTACTACTTAGCAAGAACAAGATGCAGAGAAAACATATTTCTAATTTAATAAAGAAGAACAAAATTACTATGGGAGGAGCTGCTGTGCCCTTACCAGATTGTCCTATGAGGATGGCCTAAAAGAATTGGGATTGTTCAGCCTCAAAAATATTGCAGCCTTCCAGTACCTAAAGGAAGCCTGCAAGAGAGAGACTTTACAAGAGCCTGTAGTGACAGAACAAGGGGGAATGGATTCAAACTCAGTGAGAGCAGGCTTAGATTATATATTAAGAGGAAACTCTTTGCTGTGAGGGTGGTGAGGCACTGGAATAGGCTGCCCAGCAGTTGTGGATGCCCCATCTCTGGAGGTGTTCAAGGCCTGGTTGGATGGGGCTCTGAAGAGCCTCTTCTAGTGGAAGCTGTCCCAAGCTCACAGCAGAGGAGTAGGAACTAGGTGATCTTTAAGGTCCCTTTCAACCCAGGTGATTCTATGACTCTACGACCACAGAACTCCATAGAATATACAAGACCATTGAAAGAACACAAGTCAGTAAAGTTGGACTGAAGATTTTAAAGGGCTTACGCCTTTTTTTATTTATTTTTATTGCCCAAAGCTCTGGCCTAACAGTATCTTCACTATGATGGAAGTGAGTGTCTTTTTTTTCTAACTATTTTAGGTAGGCCTGGCTGAACAGTAGAAAATCTGAAAACACAGGTGCCAGTTTGCATATTATTGACACTTCATAGCAGATTTCTGGATTAGATCCTGAAAATAAAAGTCTTCCAAACTTACTCAACTTCTTGTCATTAATGCTGAACAAGTGATTTGGGATAGAATAGACAGACTTCTTTGCAATTGCATTTTCAATTCTGGCATGTGAATATAAAATTTAAAAAGAGTTCAAGACACTTGCAGGAGGAAACCTTTTGTTAGCTCTTAGGAGTCCAGGGAGTTTTTTTTCAAAGAAAAAGGTTAATGGAGTTAAAGAGTCCGTTAAAATTCACAGGCTCCCATTCACAGGCCTTTGAAGAGGCCTAGGTTAAGCATTTATAGAATATTATATGACCAGAGTAACAAAGAGCTGTTTGTTTTCAACAAGGAACTGCCTGGTAGGTGAATGAGGAAGCATTCCCTGCAGGAGATGTAAATCAGACTGGGCAGATTCAGCAGCTCCATGTGCAACACTGGGGTTTGCTCCAGCTGGCTTTGGCTACCTACAGTAGCAGTAGGGCTGCTTTGATTTCTGCTCAGCCTTTACCTCCATTAAGCACCACTGATTGCAGCTTAGGACTACGCAACTGAAATCAATCCTAGACTATCACAGCTTGGAGCTCTACAAATATTATCTTTAAAATGTTTGATTCACCTTTTATAGTTAAGTCACGCTGAATTTGAGGTAGTCATTGGTTTGCTTATTTTGGATGGCAGATCTAATGCAAACCAAGCTGGCATTTATTGAAGAAATCAGCAATATGTGGTCACAGACCTCCCATGTACTTGGCTCCCACAACTTCTTTGCTTCAACTCTATCAGAAACACATGGCTTAACTTTTAAAATTCAGTTTCTCCTGTATTACTGTTTAATTTAAACAAGATCAATATTAATGAATTACGGAGCAAATTACCTTTTTTTCCAAGAGAAACAACAAGGAGCAAAGAACATGGAAAGCTCACACATTTGGCCTCAATTCTGTCAGAACACTGGGAAAAAGATAATCTCTTGCTTCTGTAACCAGCAAGGTTTGAAGAGGCCCTTAAACAGCATTTCTACTTATTAAAGGGCACCATTTATAACCATCCAAATTTCTGTATTAAAGTCAGGATGCCAACACCCCTTTATAGCAAGGACCAAACAGTTTTGATGTACAACTTCTGCAGATTCTCATTATCTTCCCAAACCCCCAGTTTTCAATGACAGTGAGATGGCTTAAGAAGCTGACAGCTATTTTATCCTGGATCATTCCTCTTTTTCCACCTCACTTCAAGATGAGCAACAACAACTGTAACATTAATTTATTGCATTTGTTACATAAATAAGACAGATACAAGCTAGTGATTATGAAATCAAAGCAGTTCGTGTTAATGTTTATTACATTAGCTTTTGGTTATTCTAGAAATTCAATGTTTTCCAAAGAGCTCGTTTATTTTGCTCATATTTTTCCTCATTAGGAAACAGATGTTGGAAAACTACTAGCAGCACAAGCACTATTTAATATACAGCAACTTACAATATTCACTAAAAATGTAACAACATAAAAATCAAAGCATATTTCCTCAAACTCTCAATGAGCACTAAGAAATTTCAAATGCATCCTGACAACTAATTTCTCTCAAATAAAAATCCATAATATCTCTTTTGTGGATGAGGTTAGCTACAGGTATCTTAGTGTAGTTAGCTGTCTTAAGGGATTTCTAAAACCTTTTATAAGAGGTCTCAGAAAAGCTTTGCATTTTGCAGTCTCCAAACTTAGAAACATCTGAAAGACTGCAGATTTTTTACCCAGTGCTGCCTTATGAATCTTTTTAACTTATAATCTTATTTCTGAAATGGGAATATCACTTTATTAAATAACTAACAAAATAGAATTTCCTCCTAATAATGTAACATGTACATTACAGGTCTGGTCACAGTAAAACAGTAAATAATTAACAGTGTCTGACAATATTTTTTAATACAGTTTTCAAGTGACTCTTAGCAACTCAGATTAGTTAATCTCAGCTCCTAACTTTAAAAACTGGTGACAAGATTTGAATAATAAATCAAGTTGATGTAGAACTTTGGTCAAAATTATACAACTTACAAGTCACCTACAAATCCTTGTATTTTGTCCAAAACCATCAAAACACACTCTTAAGCATCAGGGTAAAGACACCAGAACTGGCAAGATCACAAGGGCAACCCCTCCAAAGGTCAGTTCACAGCTACCTTGTGAAGAAGAAGAGATTCATCTTAATAACTTGCAGGACTGTTTTCATTTCAATTTTAAAAGTGATCAATTAATTAAATAAACTGCCTACTCCCTCTTTGGTCTTCAAAGAAAAAGCCACTCTTACTGTAATGCTGTATGCTTCTGGAGCCTTTAAAAAGGCCAGAAAGGATTTAAGTTCTGGAAGGAAGACCTGTTCTTATTAAACTTACCAATATAATTTTAGAAAAAGTCCCATAATAAAAGAAACACTACAATTACTAAACACTGCCCTATTCTTCTGTATAAATAACATGTCATTGTTAAAGAAATTTATATTTTAGTTGGCAGTAAATAGATCAGCTTACTGGTGATGAATTTAAACCCCAAATTCTCCTACTCTCTAGCCACCAGTATTACATACAGTTTTTGATTCCAACAGATTGATAGAATTTGTTTCCTGAACATCATATTCAAGTTAATGCACAGGATGCAATTGCAAAAATTACTGTATTTCTGAACTGTATAAACGTTTCTGGTAAGTCAAAATTTTAGGAACATTAGAGGCTGGAATTTCATCTTTAGCACTACATAAACACAGGAAAGAATTTTTATTAAGTCCACCATGTCAAAGCTGGTACTTAGGGATGGGATCTGTGCAACTTCCCATTATGAGTTTCCCACTGTGCCTTTGTCTTCCAGAATCTCTGCTTTTGTGGCTGGCACACTGGCAACTAAATTTGGGGTTTACAGTTTATCTTCCCCTCTCTATCAATTCCCAGCAGACTCCTTGCTGAAAAATGCCCAATCTCCGAAAGTATTCCTCCTTCTGGAGGCCAGATTCTTCTGATATGTGACCTGCCATTGTGTCAGCTAAAAGGTCTTCTAAACACACCAAAAAGTGATGTCTTGAATCTTGATCTGTGACATCTGTGATGTCTTGAGTTTTGATACAGTCAACTCTACATAATCCTTGAGGGCTGTCCATGGGGAGCTCTATCCTTGGAGGGCTCCTGATGAACCAGGCCAAGCTGGCTTTGTGCTGACCACATTTTACCTGCAGGGTGATCTGGTAAAGGATCAGCTGTCATTTATGGAGGCGACAAAGCTTATGGAAATCACTCCTACACATACAGCGAGCAGCTGATTAAAAGATTAAATCTTCTTCTGTTGCTTTGGTTATTAGCTTTCAAATTCTGCAGTATTCTAAAGACTGAGGTTTTTGGGGGTGTATTTGTTTAGAGGGCAGCATTCATATTTTAATCTGTTTTCTCTCAGAGCCCACATCTGTAGCACTGAATCAACATGCATGGCCTTCCTCTTGTCTTCTTAAGGAGACATTAATAATGGATTTAATTATTAAACTTTGTCCATAGCATTTTTAACCATGTAATACAAAACCAGCCCATCAATGAACATCACGGCCAACAGACCTACATTTAATGGAAAGCATTTACAAAAGTAATAATGAAGCCTGCACTACCAAGTAAACCTTGCTGAGTTCCTGGAAGTGCAGGAACACGCACATAGAAACAGAAATACAAACATCAGTAAAAGTGCATCTGCTTGCCTACTTGGTGCTGTTGAGATCCTCTCCAAGTAATTACCATGTGCACAGTCGCCTCACTTGCCCATTCTATAGGGACAGCTCATCCAGCATCAGAGCAGGCATTGTCTCCAAAGGGAGTTGCTAGTCTGGGGATTTAAGTTTTTCTACCATCCTCAAAGCCAGACTATTATGTTGTTATTAGTTTCCTGGTAAATGCAGAGAATTTATTGCTTCAAAAAGAAGCTACACAAATCATTTTTTCATTGTGATAGCACCAAGAACATCCTGAGTTTCAGCTATTAAGAAAAACTAATTTGTGCTCCAGCTGTCCTTGGTGAATGATACTGAAAGGCTGTGTTTTGTTGGTGTTGTTTTTAGCATACCTGAATGATAAAATAATCCTGGCTGTTCTCTTTTTTGTTCTCCTAATGAGAACCTCATGTGATCCCTGAGCAACATCCTAAAAAACTTAAGAGGTCAAACTAATCCCATGTGCAAATTTAATGAATTTTATACAATTAAATCAAGGAGCTTACTTATGAAAAAAAAGTATGAAAACTCTAATGCTTATTTACTGAAAAGCATTTTCAGATATAAGTGAGGATTTATGTCCAAAATTTGTAATTGTGCATTGTTTCTGCCTACTCCAAATGTTGCACTGGTGGAGGGAACACCTTAAACAACCTCATCCAAAACTTAGTATTCGTGGAATGTTCCTAGTTAAGTTAGGAATATACCTATGAACCAGAGTCAAACACTATTTTATCTTATGCAAAGTACATCTTAAACTTCAGCCTGAAGTCCAAACATCTCTACTGATATCCAAAGTGGGTGTTCCAAAACAAGCAATCACCAACTGCCTAAATAAACAGTCTGTAGCCGTGTTAAGGATACTGTTATCAAAACTGGTGAAAGAGTGGACTTGGAGCAGCACAGAAACCTAAATTAGCCTGCTAAAAGCACGTAAGATTTAAATTAGTGCCTCTAGAATACATTTATGAACAATGACGTGCTATGACTGTTCTCACAAACAAAGACAAATGAGGCTAAACAAGGCCCATGGGTTAGAATGTGCAGATTAACAAATTACTGGTGAGTCAGCAGCAAGCCTGACAGAGTTCAAGAAGTATTTGGACAATGCTCTCAGGCACATCGTGTGACTCTTGGGGATGGCCAGGAGCTGGACTCGATGATCCTTGCGGGTCCCTTCCAACTCAGCATTTTCTGTGATTCTGTGAGCTGCTCATACTGGTACACTTCATTTTCAGCAGAAACAGGACAACAAAAATTTCCCTTCACATTTTGTGTGTACAAGGGTAAATAGGAATTATTGCTCCAGCTTACAGGAACTTAAGTTTTCAATTTGAAAACTGGTAAATAAACTTCTGCAGAGAAAGGCTCAATCATTAAAACTATTTTCAAGTTTTGAACTTGGCTGTACAAGACATACAGACCACTAATGACCAAAGATAAATAACTGCACTTCTCAATGTGTAGGTTTTAAAGATAGAAATGAAAAAGTGGAAAAGTTATAAAACAGGGAGATGCCAAGTGCAGACATGGCCTTGGAAGGACAAGAAGGTTCATCTTATGGTGGAAGAAGAGACAAGAGTACTAAAACAAGAGGAGGATTTCACTCTCTGCCAAGGAGGATAAACTTACATTCTCCCCACTTCTTGCTGTTTTGAAAGTACAAAAACCACTTCCAACTCCCAAATAAGGACCACTTCAAAAATCACAAGAGGCTGCTTGCAAAGCTGCAGAGAGCCATGGGCATATTGCACCTCTGGCTAGGTATGCCTGCATGTGCCCCTGCTTTGTATGTAACAGTCTGCTCACTAGAAGTCATGACTGTCTCTCCTAAGAGGCATAGGAGAAAAAAGGCATATTTTGGTTACAGTCTGAGCCATGAAGTCCTGAAACCACAAAGAGGCCACATTCTTGCTTTCCACACAGATGGCCTAAATGCACCTCGCGTGAAGTTCCTCCTAGGAAGGACCCAAGACTGCTCATCTGCCTGCTGTCACTCACATCGCACTGCCAAAAGCAGAGGGGGAAAGGGATACAACAGGCTTGATGGAGTTCCATGGCCATCAAAACTTGGCAAGTTACCATACTCTGTAGGGCTATAAAATACTGAGGAGATAGATTTCCCTCACTCAAAGCAGTCATAGCTGGACCATGGGAGAATCAGCCAGAGCAAAAGCAAGCAGCACATATCTCAGCGAACAGTGAACCTCGTGCTGAGCCCGTGCCTAAAATAACTTCTCCATGTATTCGTTGTGCAAGCTTGAATCTTGTGCAGGACCCATTCGTATTTTTAACAGTGCCAACCATAAAGCAGAGAGCTGTAAGCAGCAGCACTGCAGAGCACTGCAGGGTTATTTGATTTATAAAAACACCGCAGGTGGTCCATTCCAGATGAACCCATGACTCCTTGCAAAACACAAAGCCAACTGGTTTTATACACGGTTGTTCCCCACAAGTCAGTTTCAAGAAAGCCACCTTCTTAGAAGTAAACTCTCCCAGTGCAGACAAGCTCTCAGCTAAGAAATGGCACATGGCTAGAGGTTAGCAGAGTATGTTATTTGACTTCTGGCAGAACCTCAAAGTCTTTTCCCCCTCCTGTGGTCTCCAGTAAGTAGGAAGGCGGAAAAAGAAAATCCAACTCAAAGTGCTGAAAAGCAGCATCCTACAGCAAAGCCATGCAATGACATGATTTGTCAGATTTTCCAATACCAATACTTTGCCATGCCAAAGGCTACAAATTAAACAACAAAGATATTTCTGGGACTTCTGTACAACACATTACCAAATCCAAAGGCTGCTCTTCTAGCGTTCTGTATTTATGAAGCAGAAGGCATCTCAAGTTACTCTTGTAACTTCCTGGTACGCAGTTGAGCTAAAAACTTTTTAAGTTTTTTGAAATTTTTTTTTAAATTTATGAAAAAAATAATTCATGTGACAGAGCTTTGAACTCTTTCAAAGACTTAGTGTGATAAACTGATCATATTTGAAAGCTTTCATCAGACTAATTTGCATTGTTTTGTTCCATCACCTATGTTCTCCAATAAAACAGATTTTATATATTTTTAAATTTCTGTTCTCAAACACCCTGCATCTCCCACATTTGCAAAAAATGCAGTAAACTAACACTGGTGTGAAGGTGAAGGAAAGCAGTAACATTACTAAACAGCTTTAGACTAACTAACAGGTATATTCAAAGCAAAAAAAAAAAACAACCACCAAGTGAAGTATAAACATACAGTGAAAAGATTCAACCATCACCCTAAGAAGTGGATAAAAGGCGAGTCTCATTCAAAATATCAAAAATGAAAATATTTGTTTTGAAATGTTACTGTTTTGAAGGTATAAAAAAAGCCAAGAAGAAAAAGCAACCAGGCCCCATCAGTATGAGAAGTCTGCCTTCACAACAGATAGAAAATACCAGCTGAAGAAGGCATGCTTCATGAAATTCGATTTGGGGAATATGACCCATTATTTTATTCTCTAAAGGAAAATCAGGGCGTAGCATGGAGAAGAAAAAAGAGATTAGTATATTACATGGAATGTGCAACAGAATCTTGAGCTATTCTACACCAATAAATCCTGATGAGAGGAAATAACATTCTGGCCCTGAAAAGGCAAAGAAAACCCTAAAACCAAAACCCAAACAAAAAAAACCCCACCCAGTTCAGGAAACCATTGAAAACTTTAATCTTTCCTCCAAATACATACACATGACAACTGAGCCTCATTTTTAAGAACTACATATGCAATCCAAAGTTTTGTAATTCAAGATTTTCAGAGAAGTTTGTTCCATAGTACAAAGGAAGTACATAGTTGAAAGAACACCAGCAAGAACTTAACAGAACTAGCACAGAAATGTGATTGAAAATTGATGTTTGGAAATAATTCCCCAGATTCACAAACCATTTTCCTGTTATTTTAACTTTTTTTTAGCCATTTAAGATTAACAGTGAGTGCCTCTTATACCCTCTTTTCAAATAGTCTCTGCCCTGCAGTATTGGTGACATGGTAAATTATCTCCTTATGGAAAAGGCAGAAAAGCCAGATGGGGATCCATTAACTTCTCTCTGTGGTGCTCATTCTCTTTGCCTGAACAGAAATAAGGCGGGAATGTCTGTACATGACTGAAGGTCCAGCCAGCCATCACCCTCTCTGACAGCAGCAGATGCCTACCAAGAAGTCAAACAACAGGGCAAGAATAAAGTGCTGGTTTCCTAATAGGCTCTCCCAACACCCAGAAACCCACACACACACAGTTTCACAACTCAGTTTCCAAGCAACCTTCTAAAAGTCCTTTAGAACAAGAAAAAGGAAAAGCAAGAACAAGACCCTCACACTCCACTGTTGATCACAGAGCAGTTGTTCAACTTCACCCAGTCAACTACCAACAGTAAAGCTGCATACTGAATGTGGGACACTAAAATGACCAGAAAACACCACTTCAATATCCCTTTTTGTTTGGGCTGCTTCTTGGAGGTTTTCCCATTTGCTTTTTTTTTTTTAAATGACACCACCACACTGAATTCATTTATTTAAAGCAAAAGGGGAGGGAGGCAGGAAGGAAGGCAGGCAGGAAGGAAGGCAGGCCTTAGCTCAAAGTGTGCAAGACTGTAAAGTACATTTGAAATTTGCTAAAATAGTTTCCATCAGTTAAAATCCCCATGCTTTAAGTTAGTGTTGCAAGGCTGATGCTCATAATACAAAATTTTACTATCTGGGGAGAAAGACATTCTAAAATCCTTTATGTATAGCATTAACTGCATTGTTGAGAACTATGACAAGGAGGCTACAACAAACTGACAAAATTAAAATGTGCTGCTGACAGGGATATCAGCACATACAGCTTTTTACAGGCAAGTGAAAGAGAAAACACTTCTCTTAAGGAAAGCACCTTTACTGTGCACAAGATTTTCTTAGAGAGGGCCTGAAAAGCTTTCATTTTCAGAGATGATAATAAAATAATTTTAAAAAACTCATTAAAACCCCAACCAGTCATCAATAAAACTGATGTATTAAAAAGAGTGGCTCTGAAAAAAATACTTTGGAAATAGAATTTATTTAAAATCTGTAATGAATGGAGCCTGGCCTTTACATATTTGATGCAAGAAGAAGAGGTTTGAATTACTTAGCATGAGTTTCCTTCTACTGAATTTGGTCTCTAGTGTTTGGGTTTTTACTCTTTATAACAGTATCAGTTATTAACTATTAAATTAGTTATACAAATTAACATTCTCATTTAAACCCTTCAAAATGCTTATGCTGATTCAAGTGAAAAGGTCCACCAAATCCACCATGGTGTCTCCAGCTGGGGCAGAGAGCAGATGCACAGGAAATAAATGCAGGCATAACAATAGCGACATTTGCCAAAACCTCTGTCTCAACCCTCTAGGTTGCTGAAGAATTTCTTGAGCCAATTGTGATGCCTACATACTCAGTAACCTCACTGGACTTTCCTTCCATGACTCCATTAAATCGTTGTTTAAAAATTTAGACAGGCTTAAAACCAAGACTATCTTGTATCATAGGGTTCCATAGCCAAATTAAAATTACATTAAAAACTTCATTAGTTGGTTTCTTTTACATCTGCCACCTTGGACAGAATGCTAATTTCCTGTCCCTTTCTATGTGACTCATATTTCACATCCCTCAGTTGTCCTTTTTCCATTATTAAAAAAAAAAATCTCAGCCTATTTAATCAGTCCCCAAGTAGAAACTGTTCTATGCTTGTCAGTCTTTATACAGCTTCCGATTCCTACTGTATCTTCTTTGGGATTTACACTATATTTAAATATACAACACAGATTAATACACAAACACAGATGGGGGGGTTTCTGTGTTTTCCTTCAGACTTTTTATGATATTTGTCCCCTCCCCTACTGGACATTCCCAAGAACAAGAGGAACTTTTTTCAAACAAAAAATATCTGCTCAGTCAACCACTCTTTCCCCAGGTCAAGTCCAGACTTTGTTTATGAGCACCATTTTCCAATTATTTCCACCAAGTTTCATCTGCCATATCATTACTATCACTCTTTGAGGAGACACTTCTGTAATTCCCAAAGATCAACTCTATCTTCATTACCCCAACTCAGTTAACACTAATAGATTTCCCCCACCCACTAGACACCCCTCTTCTCCAAACCTCTAAGGATTTTGGTTTTGATGATCAGAAAATGACTCAGGTGTTATCAGAGATCCACACTAGCTGCACTGGTGGCCTCATGTCACAGTGCAAAATGTGGGATATTCCCAATTATCTATCTATGCAAGGACCGGTGCTCTTGTTCTCAACTGATTCCTTTAGAGTTTTGGCTAGGAATTCTCATGGGTAAAAATTCTCAAAAGCAATTGCTGAGATAAAGTGGAGAAGAGGGAAAGAAAGACAGAAAGAGGAAGAGAGAGAGGGAAAAAAGAGGAAGAGAGGAGAAGAGAAAGAGCAAAAGAGAAAGAAGAGAGAGCAAAAGAGAAAGAAGAGAGAGCAAGGGAGAGCAAGGGAGAGCAAGGGAGAGCAAGGGAGAGCAAGGGAGAGCAAGGGAGCTTGTTAGTTATACAAAGGTCACCTGAAGATGAACTGAGGAAAAATGTTTCCCAATCTATCTTGGATTGTTTGTGGGCAGCCAAACACTTTTAGTTTAAACAACTGCTGTGACATTTTCCCACTAATTTTCTGTAAAGGTCAAAGTCAGAAAAACATTAACATAAAACCTCATATATGTGGCAAATTTTTCTTAGCCAAGAAGCACCAGTTATCCTCAAAATGTCTATTTCTGTAGGAATGTTCATTCACAGTTATTTTTTTCTTTAATGACTAGACTACAATGTTTGGGGAAAAAAAAAAATCTTACTTTTGGAAAAAAAAATCACCTTGATTAAAAATCAGCAAGTCAATAAGGTATCTAAATTTTATATATTTTAACATGATCTGTCCACCTTGCTAAAATAATAGCTCAAAAAATCAAGCAAGTCTTCCATACATTAATAAACTGTTTATAAATCAGATATTTTGTGTTTAATCTTACCTTTTAGCCAGCCACAGCTTGGTTCCCACACAGGTAATGATGTCACACAGTCCCTGCTGGAAGTCTGAACTAACAAACTGGTTTGATTCAAGGTACGACTGCAGCAAGTGAAAAATCTAAATTAAAAAAAAAAATCAAATTAAGAGTTTCTAGCCACTGCTTTTCCTTCAAATAACTATAAGATGAAACAGTTGCCTGCAAAATGAACAACCATTACTCAAGGAAAAACATGTATTCACTTGGCCTCACAGCAGATAGAATCCTTAAATCCTTAAGTTGCCCCATCTTTAAAACCCATTTTTCACACAAAACAACAGGAAGTGCTGGCAGATGTTAACCTCCATGAAGTCAAAAGAAGGCAGCTGGATGAACAGCACTCCTCTGGCCCTTTCCAACTTAAACATCCCTCAATTTTCAGCTTTCTTGCTGTGCCATTTGCTCCCGAGTGCCAGCACAACTGCCTGGGGAGCAGACTGGCAGCTTGGCACACTGGATGGAGCAGGGCTGCTTGCACTGTACCAAGGAGACAGGGAAGGGAATTACCATCTATAACCACTCTGAAGTGCTGACAGAAAAGCATCTTTATTCCTGCTCCTGAGAACTTTATTCCAGGCTCCACGAAGCAGGGAGATACTCACACTTTCCCTTTCTGAGGACTGAGCTGCTGCACTGGGGTTCTGCTCTTTCTCCCCCAGAGTTTCATTTAAAAGCCTAATAGACATGGCCCTTGATGAAGGGAAGAATTCAAGGTACCAGAATAGAAAGCAAGACTGTAGCTTTCTGGTCAGACAGTTAAAACAAAAAAATGTATGCTCTCAGAGACCCTCCTTGCTATTTAAAAATGGGTTTTTCCAAGTAGCATAGAATAAATAGAAATGTTAAGAAAAAAAATTGTTTTAAAAAAAGAATAGTCATCTAAGCATGAGATTAAAACATTGGGTAGCATAAGAAAGCTGATACCAACTGCAGAGTGGAGAGGGGCTCGCCAAGCCCAGCCCCTGTAGTGCCATCCTGCATGTGGCAGAGGGTGCATGACACACACCTGACACGAGTGACACCACCCCTATTATCCCACTTGGTTTTAACTTCCCATTCACACACAAGTGAAGAGGAAACACCTGGGTGAGGTAAGTTCTAAAGGGGAACACATGGAAAGGTGTGTTGCACTAGGGAAGCCTAATGGAAAAGATCTTACTCAGCATAAGGAATTTTGCCTTACAGCCTCAAAACTGGAAATTCTGTTCACTTACACAGCTAAGTTACATTTACAGAAAGGGCTTCTATGCAAATTGAAAAAGTACATCCCTCATTATTTACTGAAACTGACCATGTGCAGAATTTAGGAAGCTTAAGAGATATTATCAGACCATTTCTGAAAATACATATTGTGAGCATTTGATATGGAAAAACTCTTGATCTATAAGAGTATTAGCACTTCATACTTGCAAAGTGACAATTTAGTGACTAATGGATCGAGCTGGGGCCTTCACTCTGGGAAAAGAAAAACCTTTGTATGCAGACTTTTAGATCTCAGATCATGATTTCCCACATTCCAGCTGTCACTTGCTCTGGGGTTTCTATTTTTTTGTTTGTTTGCTTGTTTTGGAAACACAAGCACTGCCACATAGCATTAACTTGACACAATTTCATCTGGATTATTTTTTGTGAAATCGTTCAAGTGGAAAAACAGCTGCAGTCGTTTCAAATAAGCACAGAAACAGAAGAGATGTCAAGAGACTATCTAATCCATACAAACACTGAGGCAGGGTTTAAACATTCTTCAATGAAACAAATGCCTGACTGTCCCAATCCTAAAAACAACCAAGAAAGCAGATTCCAGAACACTTGTATGCAACTCCTCTAGTCTTTCACCCTCAAAATCCAAGCTCTTGAGGTAAGGTGTTCCTGTCTGCTCCCACTCCTGCCCTCACAGCAAACAACTTTTCTCTGGACACTATTCAGTCAGTCCAGATTTTTTCCTAGTGAGGCACTTATTAAACACAGAGATCCCACTGGGGCCCTTTGACAGGAACAATGAAATAAACTCCTGTCTCCCTTTGTCAGCAGGTGCTCTGTAGGCAAGACACATCCTGGAGAAGTAGCTTGTCTACTGTTTTTTAAAAATCTTCTGGAGTCCTCTGAACTGAACATCATTTTGTTGACACTATCTTTCTACGATGGCATTTCCAAGATCTTTTTGAATCTTCATCTGTCAATTCTAAGACCTTTTGAATCTTTATCTTTTTCTACAAAACACTTTGCAGAAGTGCAAGCTTGCAAACATTTCGAAGTGTCACCAGAGATGTCTACTTTGTCCTCTCCTTTAGTCTGCTCTTTCCTGTGCAAGTGTTTGCTTATTAAAATGGTTTACGTAAATACCTACTCAAATTAACCTTCTCCATCAAGGCACCAAGGCACTAAGCTGCCACTACTAATAGTTTCTCTATATTTTTTGTGGCTTGCCCTTAATGCCTGTTAAGTCATAGACATGATAGAAGAAGAAGAACGAAAATGGAAAATAATATTTATGCAGAAGCTTTTTATATCCTCTGCTAATTGAAAACCATTTGGTGCCTTAACCTTTCCAATTTTATTCTTCTGTGCTTGTATTCATTTCCAGGAACAACAATGGATTTACCCCTAAGCAATAATATAAAATCTGTTACACAATTATGAAGGGGCTATCATATTTTTTCCTAGCAGCTTAAATTAATTTAATCTCTTCAGCTCTGAAAACAACTCTCAAAGTGCCTTCCATGTAATGCAGAAGTAGTTTGACAGTTCAAACTAAAGGTTTTGAAAGAGAAAGAATTGTGTATACTAAGGAGGTAAAATTGGTGGATTTAAATTTGTCCAGGTAGGAAATTCAGTACTGAAAATGCAACTCCTCTGGAGTTAATTCTTTGTATGAACTGATCCTTTCAATACTATTCAGATGGTAAAAATCACAGGATATGAGCCCTATTTGAATAGTAGAATAAGAAGGTGCAACTCATGTCAGAGTTTGATGCACTCTTGAAAAGTGCTTGCATCCATTAAAGAAAACGTTCAACTACAATTTAGCCTGTTTTGACTTTTCCTAACATACAAAAAATCCTGTTTTTCTTGTTATTTCACCACAAGTCCTCTATCTTTTATTCAGGCACCCTCACCATATTTTAGACACCTAAAAAGCTTTTCCCACAAAGAAAATCTTCTCTCAGCATGAGATTTTAGAATGTCTAAGCTAAAGTGGAAATTGTAATTAACATCAGTATGTTTTATACAAAGCCTTACTTTATGTAAGTGAAAACCAGAGGCAACCAAACAAGCAATGTGTAGAAGTTAACCTCAGTAGCTCTCCACTTCCATCTCATGTGATGTGTCATTCTTTGGCTTCCATGATCTAAGACTACAAGCCAGGCAATGAGGAGTTTGCCAGTTTGCATGAGGAGGTAGCAAGTTTTATGAGACTGTTTGATATAGCTAATAAAATAGACAGGCTTTCCAGTGCATGGCTCTCCTCAAGTCCAAAATACTACAAGATTTAAAACCCTCTGCTGAATTCCTCACACATAAATGCAGTGAGGTCATGGTGCTCTTCGTGTATGTGGCATTGTTTTTTTATTACACAAAGGCAATATATTAAAGATTTTTTTTTCTTTTTTAAAGGTAGTTTTACCAAAGATTTGTGCTATCTGTGGAGGAAGGTTTATGCTGGCTGCCAGTGGTTCTCTTTAATGGATACAACACTTCACTGAGACAAAGATTGTTTGTAGTTCTGCGGAATCCTGCATTAAAGATGGTGAGTTCATGGATGCCCAGAAACTTTTTCCTCCCCTGTGCAGGCTGTTCAGAGCCAGGATATTACACCAACAGGACAGCAGAGATGTGGGAACCCAGGACATCCCTCTGGCTGCCCAGAACGGCCAAGACCCCTGCCAGGGGGCTCAGAAGCCCTGGCACGGAGCCTAAAACACCTGTGGGTTTGATTATGACCTGTGGAGCAAATTACCAACCTCATATGAAGATCAGCAAGCCACAACAGTTTAGGCAGAATAATAGTGAAGTTATCATGGGGTGGAAAAGTAGATTTTGGGGTTTCTAGAATGGGGTTTCAAGAGGCAAGATGGAGGGATCTGGGCGTGTCCAGCCTTTCTCCTTCTTCTTCTTGGCCTCCATCTTCTGCTGTGATGTTGGCACTTACAGATTGGTTTAGAGTAGAAGCTCACTGTCTAACATAGGTGATAGGTATTGGAAAGTAATTGTAAACATTGTACACATAGTTTTTAGGATAAAGACATAACACCGCCACGGGGGCGGGCAGAGTGCCTGGAACTGTCCTGCTGGACGGACCTCAGCAGGGCAGCAGAAAATTTTTTATAGATAAGATGCAATAAACAACCTTGAGACTGAGAAATGAAGAGCCCCCAACTCATTCTTCAAGGCGCTTGGTTGGGAAAAGAGACTTTGAACAATCTCGGGGTCATGGCAACCAGCAAAAGATCCCGAGACTGAGACTGCCCATCAATCTGGACAAGAGTTGTTAAAACAGCGTAAGCATGGCAAGTCCAGATACTTGGATACATGATGGGACATCTGAGACCACTCAGTCCACAAGGCTCTGACTCTGAGTCAGCATGCCCTAAGCTGCTGCAGGTAAAACCACCTGCATGGGAGAATGACTTAGTGCAAAATAGACAGAAAAATCCCAAACAAACTCCACGAAGCCAGTCCAGGTGTGACACTACATCCTAATGAGCAAAACCCAAGGACTCAGCATGCCAAGGAAGCCACGTTCTTCTCTTCAGCCATTCCCAACTTCCAGAACCTTCCTTGGAGTTGTCAAGGTTTCACCCTGGTTTTTCAGCTGTAGAAGGCTCAAGAAGGAGAAAAAGCAGAGAAGGGTGGGGGAAGGAAGAGAAGCAAAGGAATAGCCAGCTTGGTTCCCCTCTGGTCAATCAGCACACGTATCCTTCTGTCCTGTTCACATCCATCCCCCACCCAACAGCTTTCAGATGCAACACTCTGTCCTGACATGAGAAAGTTGAGTGTTTTCTTTGTACCCAAGCAGGCCTTAAGACATAACATCTGCTATTTTCTAAGTGCTCATTTTGGATGATTAAGTGAAAAAAAATGCACATTGCTTTTTTAAAAATAAAAACAAATACTTAAATGGCTAGACATCAGCTAAGTCAAAAATGTAAATCAGCAAGAGACATTTTTTCCCCCCACACTAACTTTGATTTGATATGCAGCAAATCATTGTCTTGAGAAGCTTTCATATCAGCTTGAATTGCTGGGAAATACACAATTAAAATAATGAAGCAATGGAGTGATGGAGGAAAACTTGTATCAAACACAAAATTTACCTAGTGCAAATTTATTTTGGTGGCAAGAATTCTCCTGCATACATACAGAGACATTGCAAATACAGCACAACCTTTCAATAGCCACAAAGTTAATCTAGCATGACACACTTTCTAACAAATTAAAATTAACATTTCAGAGCATTAGCAATAATTTTATAGGAGGAACTACGGTTTCTGAAATTTATAATAAACTTTTAATTTCCAACATAAAACAATGATTAGCTGGATACCTGGTGTACATGAGCACATGTTTGCATTTGAAAGAAAGCACAGTCTTCAGCATGTTGCTGCACCAAATGCCTTTTTCAAATAATGAAATTTTCCAAAAACAGGTTATCCAGTTGCATACTTCTCAGTGAAGTAGCAACATTGAGCTTTCCTCCCCCCTTAAGATGACCTGAAACAACAAAAACTTTTTCATGCATGCCCTCAGCTATGTTAAGTACACAGTACAAATATTCACATTCCTAAGTGCAAAACTGAAACAATGCTCCCAGTGTTCATTGCAGTGCTTACTGGGGGGGGGGGGGGGGAAAATACAAACCAAAAAACCAAACTGACATCACCCGAAACTTAACATTCTCAACACATATCCTTTACCTCCCTAAAAAAAATACAAAGAATACAGATGTTTCAGCAGCTGAAAGAAAATACTGTGTAAATACTCAGCTTTCAAAAATATGCCACTCACCAGGTTATGAAGGTTTAAGTAACATTGGAGGGCAAAAAAAAAGAAAGTGTTTGCAAAATGGCAGCAGTAGAAGATTTACTGAGCTAAATGTGGGTTTTCTGAACAGCCCCATCAAAAGCTTTCCCCTGAGTATTAATGTGCTGGTAAAAAACCCTCAAACATAAATTTTCTTTTCTTCTCTCATTTAAAGGCAGATAAAATTTTATTCTTCTTCTATGCTAAATACATCTGCCAAGTTATCTCTGTATTCTGAAACTTAGGTCCAATGTTTTTTTACTACAGCCATGTAGATAAAAACTGGCAAGCTGCTGTGACAGGTGAAGGCATTTTTATAAGTATGATAAAAAGTTCGAAGTTACAATAATTAGCTCTAGGGAAAAACAAGTCTTAAAAATCCCCTTTTTTTCTTAAAGATGAAAAGCGCCAGTGTGATAATTACAATGGGACTAAAAAAACCTCATCTACCCCCCCACCCATTTGCCAATAAGATATCCATACACAAATAGATGGGAGAGTTTATAACTATCTGCTTACCACCCTGCTCTGTTAGAAATTGGTATTTGTGGAAAAGTAATATAATGTTTTATCACCAGAATGTGGTATGAACACAGTGCCTGCAGTCCATGCTGATGTCCCGGGCAAAAGCAGCCACACACACGGCAGAGTTTAAAATGAGTCCAGAGGCACGGGGCACAAAGGTGCTGCACCAGGCACTGCTGGAGGCACCCTGTGCTCTGTGTCCTCATGACCCAGACTCTGCCACACTGAGGTTTAACAACTCTGTAGATAGATCAACTCTATTAGTCATTAAGGATTTTCTTCACCTGAGGTATTTAATTATGAGAGAAGTTTTTATCTGGAGCTTGTGAGAGAGAGTAAATATTCTGAATTTATTTCCCCATTTAAATGGCAATATACTGAAGAGGAATTTCAAATGTTTATCAATTCTCTTGTCACCCACAAACAAATGTGTTAGAAAAGCCATCATTCATCTCACAGTCCTAGACCATTTAGATATACCAAATTATTATAGCATCACCCCCTTTGCTCCTACCATTTCCTTTCTTAGAAGTCTTTCATTACATAATAGTAGTTTCACAACTAACAGATCAGATTATCATTTCTGCCAGAGATACATTATGCGATTGCATGTGGATATTGCTTCCTTAAAGTTGTTTTTGTATAAACTAGTAAATGTAGTCTGAGGTTCAACAATTTCCTTCTGCAAATAATTTTATGAAAACTGTATAAAATCTTTTTCTTTCTTTAAAGCAACAGCTGGCTCACAATTCAATTTTTCCAGAATTTTAGCTTTGTTTTGTCAGAACATTTCATTATCTAATTTCCCCATTTTGCTTTATTATTCATGAGAAATTATGGAACTTGAATCCCTCTTCCAAATATATCCACCAAAATTCATGAAGCTGGGTTTATACATTAATTAAAAGTTCTTTTGATTAAAATGAAGGGAAGCATGTTTTGATTTAATTAAGAAGTAAAAAAGGCTTGAAAACATCTAAATAATGAATACAATACCAGTTTACTCTGTATAACTCAGCAAGAATAACACAGCTATTTAATAAGCTGAAAATTATGAATGTGGCATAATAAAGTTAGAAGATGCTGAAAAATAGCAAAGTTGCTTTCTTCTCAGTGACTGACATATCAGACATAAAACATACCTCATTAAAAACGTGTTTTTCACATTTAAGATAAATGCATTTTTGCCTAAAACAAGCCCAACAAAATGTGAAATTTCACAGATCAAAATTCTTGCGCTACAATTTTTATTAGGTTTTTCTCCAGGTTTTCCTTCCTATTTCAGTCTGATAAAAGTGAATTGCAGCTTAAAATTTGTGTATGTGACTCAAAATTTTCACTGGGAGAAAACAAAACAGTGAGAAGTTTGCTGCCAGGAAACAGCAGATTCATTTCACTTGGAAGACCCAGCTGAATCTTCTCTTGAAAGTACACGGTTTGCCACAGAAACCTGATATGAGGTCCCACTTCATCATTATTAGGACTTTTTTACCATTAGGATTTAAGCTACCTTTTAAGCTGTCATTCAACCAAAGGTACATGTGCTGGGCAGAGAAACCCAACCAGAAGGACTGGCTGATGAGCAAAGAGAAAACCCCAATAAGCAGGCAGGGCTAAGAAAAAGCAAATCAGCTTGATGAGTCAAAGAAAGAAAAGGCAAACCTGAGTGGGTCTCACACACATCCTCCTAAGCAGCCAGCCTGACCAGGGATGAAAGAGGCTACTGTGGAGCTGGTGGCATTTCCACTTTCTGCAAACCTCCCTATTATCTTCCCACAACATGTAACTAACACCTGTAAGTCTAGAGAAATGAACAAACCAGGCTGGTGGGAGCAGTTTAGAACTGTCCTCAGCCTGCATTTCTAATCAGAACAAACAGCAGCAAGGATACAATGAAGTCTCTTCTTCCAAATCTATACTCTGTCATCCTAAAACCCCAGCCATCATTTCTTAATCCAGCTACCTCAAAGGATATAAAGCCACACACATACACACCCCAGCTTTCTTTTCCCTCTTCCTTTTTTTTGAGGGATGGCAGTGAAAAAATTTGAAATTCTTTTTTCCCAGGCTATGTCTTCATAACAACTCCCCTGTACATACCCACACAAAGGAAACAAATGCAAATAATGACCAAGGCCCACATTCCTGTTTACTGAGGGATATTTACAATTGGGAGGAATATTGTCAGCTACCCCACTGACACAAGGAAGCTGACATGGTAAGGGACACAGCATGAACATGTTTATCAAGAGTGCTCAGAAGTACACTGCCACTTGACCCTGCAGCTCTGCTGGTTTCAGCAGAGGTGATCTTCTGCCTCAGGAATGTCTGTATTAACACACAAGCTGAGAAAATAATTAGAAATAAGCTAAATCAATCTGATGCTTTTAGTTCCCGAGTTCACATTATAAAATAAAATGAAGTAAAGCTTGCAGCTACAGAAAATTATCTACTTCTATCAACTAATAATTTTAAACTTACAGAGGAGAAAATATATACACAGGTCTCTCTCAAACATGAGAAAAATATTCAGAATTTTTAAAGTCTGAGGAATAATTTGACACATGAAAAGTCCCAGTGCAGCTTGCTATAACCATGGCAATAAAATTATTAAAAAAGAAAAAAGGTGATGTCTTTCAAGGTTGTATTACAACTTCTGAAAGCTTTTCCCCATTTGTACATTGTCAGTCATAACCTGTGACTGTACACGTCTCTGTGCATGAGGATCAACTTCCACTGCTGCTTTTTTACAAGAATTTTGTCACCATTAATGGCTCCATTTGCATCTGAGGAACTCAGTATTAGCAACTGCACTCTTTTGTTTAAACTCTAAGCCAACATTTCAAAGCCTGCTGAACTTAGGTAAGATTGATTGCTCTTCCACGCAGGGATTGCTGCACCTGAGTGCAAACAATAGGGCAAATGTTCCTCCTTTAAAGAAAATTCTCACCCAGTTAGATGCAGGTAACAGGGGGAACATGGGAGGCTACAGCTCTGCAGATGCATCAAACCCCATCCACGCTGGTGCCCAGACCCCCAACTCAAATGGCAAAATCCTCCAACACACAGCAACACAGCTGAATGCAAGTAAAACTCACAAGAATTTTCCTCTGTCAAAACTATCCCTATAAAAGGGAACGAACAACTGAAACATGCAATAAAAGTAACTTTATGTCTAGACAGCATAGCTGATGGGTGGGCTTAACTTGCAGATAAGTTAAATTGAATTCCAAGCATAAACATTAATAAGTAGTTCAGCTTTACAAGGGTGGTACATAAGACAACTGGAAAGAAGAAGGTGCATTTAATACAAACTGGTTTCCTTTTTACTTCTTTTATTACAGTAACATCTAAAAATTAATTTGTGTGAGAGGATCCTACTTAGCTGCAACATGTGGGAAAAAAGACAATCCTCAATCCAACAGCCCTCCTGTATTTTCAGTCTCACTGGACTACAAGGCAGCACTGTTCAGCCCAGGTGTGTGTGGATCCAGACACCTTCCAACAAGCAAGACCATGTGAGAGGAAAGAGGACTGGCTCCCTGAAATACACAACATCTCTACTTATTTTCTATAAATGGTGTAGAAATAAAGCTTTTACTTATGTAACCACATATTGTTTCTCAATATGACCCCCCTCTCCCATATTATAAAAGATTATAGAATAAAGTCTTGCAGGCAAGGAAACAGAGATTGATTTATTTGAAATACAAAAAGGATGCATCTCAGAGACAGACAATTCAGATCCCATAAGTTCCAATTCATAGATAGTAGGCATGTGCACGAGAATTTATGGGAGGAGAAAAAAATGCCAAAACTATGTTTTAAGTATACTTTTTTGGAAGCACTTGGCTCTTCAGAAAACACAGAGGGAAGAATAGCTAAGTGTCAGTACAATATAGATTGTACAATCAAAACTGCACTGAAAATAATCAACAGTATTTCCTCAGAGTTCTGTCAGTTTTGGACCACTGATCATACTAAAGTTTTTGAAACTACAAAGTTCAAAGAAACACAGAAAACTCGCAATGAAGTTTAAACTACAGCAAATACATGAATCATCCTACTGCTGAAGATCAGCAGATTTTTGCCTTACACATATGGACAAGCTATTTATAAATTTTCACTTCCCATCAGGCTCAGCATGATGTCAGCTTACAATAACAAGTTAATGTTAATGTTTTCCAGTAATTTCCACAGTGCCATTTAACTGCAAGTGCCCCAGCCAAGGTAAACTTAAGGGCAAGGAAAGGGCTAACTGCATAATCAGAGAGCAACATTAATGAATTTTTCATCTCTGCTTTGAACATTTGGAATTCTACCTGCAATGTATTTGCCTTTTGTTCCCCAAGTCTAATCTCACTAGTGAGCTGATTACATCTCCCCCAAATGGCTCAAGTATTCCTTCTGATTTTAATTAGTGACAGTGCTTCATCGCCTTGTGGATTTTTTCCCCAGACAAACAAGCATCCCACGCTATTGCAGCAAGTGCCAAACTCAAAGCTAGCAAACATTTTCCAAGCTCTAGTAAGACCATGCTCTTTGTTTTACAATCAGCAGCACCACAGCAGATGAACACTGCCTTTGTGAATTCACCAGTAACAGACAATATCCAGAATAAAATGACTAAATTTCCTGGGGGTCTTCTCTACAGAGGAATTAGAAGCTGGTCAGAAAGATCTGCTCTTTATTGTTATTTTTCCCCCTTCTCTCTTCCACTTGTATGCAATTGATGTGTTTTTGATATAAGGGAATGTCAACAGCAACAGTTTTTATGTCTGAAAAGACTTTTTTGAAAAATAAGTTCTTCCAACACTTTCCCTTACTCAAGACCACCCTCTCCAACATTTGCACATGCTTGCCTTTGATTTTATTATCCCAAAGGAGTACAGCTGTCTCACTGTCTCTAAGAACAGTTTTTCAAAGCCACTTAACCCTCTGCTCAGCTTTGGATATTGAACTGCACAGAGGTTGCTGCCTTCTGAACACACTGGTGCCAGTGGCAGATGTTACCATGCCCACCATTTTTTTTGACACCACATCCAGCTCAAGTTTGACAATTTCAAACATCCTACCCAGGTTTCTAATGAAAGCAAACTCCCCATTCCCTTCAGTCACATCAATTAGGTTAGCAGAGGCCTGATATTGAAATTAGAATATTGAAATTTATTTAAATAACATCCAAATATTGAAATCTTATTTGGTTTTGCTGAAATGGCTCCAAGAGGACCACCAGCTGATCTGTGGCCACTGCAACACCCAGCAGCCAGAGGACAGTGATGATCAGCTGCATGTGGAGTGCTGTGCACAAGCTGTTTGCAGAGCATGAGCCTACACAAATCCTCTGGCATTAGGGTCTCAAAACCGGCAACGAGAACAAGCAGGCACCCATTTCACTAAAAGCCAGATTGGCTCAAGGCAGCTGAAAACCACCCAGCATTAGAGATGGAAGGGACTATTAGGATACTTCATGCCCTTTTCATTCAAATAAACACCAAACACAAGTGCTAAGAGTATCTCAATGGGTTCTTCACTGTGTTATCCCTTTGCAATCAGAACCAATCTGGTTGTGCTTGTGGTCACCTCCACCTACCATGGCCATGTTCTGTTGCTTCTGTAGTTTACCAGTGGCTACAATTGCAAAATCACCCACTAAAATCAACAGTGTCTTTAGTTAACAGATTAAACACTTTATTTTACTACCTTTATATAAACTAAACCAGAATCCAGGGAGAGCTTGTGGTTTCAAGTCACTTCAGAGTGTGAATTTGGCAGAACAGAAGTGAGTGGAAGGCCCTGCTACCCTCACTCATAGCTCCATTACTCGTTCATAATCTCTGGTACAAAGCAGATAAGAGGCACCACACATTGAATGGCTCCTCAGCACACAGATCTTGTGTGCATCTCCCCTATCACCATTTTTAGAGAGGTGCCTGTTCCATACCCTGTCCTCAATCCTAATCACTAAGTATCCACTGGTTATCAACAGATTATGCTGGGGATTGATGGTTTATGTTGGAGAATCATTCCATAAACCTGCATTTTTTTGTTGTTTTTAAGCAGCAAAATTTACTACAGATCTAAAACTACAATAAAGCACATATTAACAGTACGACTGCTTCAAATAAACTCAAACACTAAAAATATTTCAATTTGGCAAAAAAAACAACAAAATGAACTAGCAAGAACATGTCAGAAGTTAGGGAATCCACAGAGGTAGTTAAAGAGTCTACTAAAAGTCCACAGAATCCCATGGTTTAACTGCACTCGGAAAACCAAAATAAATTTATTTGAAACCAAGCTTCTTCTTCCCCTCTCCAAACACCATTATGCATTTTCTGTGCACTTGACCAGTCTTGCTGGCTTTACAATACATTAAATATTATCAGCCAGCCGCAAAAGGGGAGCTTTATAAGTAATTTATAAATTTATTTACTTGATGTTAAGGTGGATGAGTTCTCTTCTAGTAACAGATAACAACAAAGTAAAAGCTCTTTGGTGAACAAGGCGAAAGGCAAAAATAAAATACTTTCTGGTGACATTATAGTTTTAACTACATAAAGTTCTCTCTGTGAAAAGATGCCTTACAGACAGCATTGTTTACAATACAGTAGCAATAATGAGTATGAAAGTTTTGCATTAGAAACCGTGAAAGAAATGAAAAAAAAATCCTCAAATTTAACACCTTTGTTTTAGTTACTGTACAAACTGTGAAAATTTCATACTTGTCACCCAAAATAACCCACTTTATTCCCAAGAAACCAGGCTAATAAAGAAAGACCCAAATCAAGTTTGTCTAATTCAGTTCTGTGACAGCACCTCCTGCTCACAGCACTGCAATGGAATGGCACCGTCCAGGGACACCTCCCAAGTGCTTCATGCTTCTGTAATTGCAGAACTGCAACTGCTTTGAGGATTTTTGTGGTGCATAATCATGGTGCTGTAATTCTATTCAAAAAGTTGTCTGTGTAAAACCCCAGGGATTTTTTACGTAGATAAAAACCATACAAACTTTGTTCATGACTGAATGCAAAAAATATACAAGTGACTCCCAGCTTCTAAACCCTTCTTCCTGTTGTCATATCCAATAAATATCACTGTTATAAAACTGAATTAAAAGATAGCATGTGAATGGAACATTAATTCCTCTGAAAGGAAAAGGCTGATGGAAAACCGTTAGTAAGACTCAACTACTCAAAGAGTTGATGAAGAAAGTACTAAAGGCTGTGGTGGTTACAAATGTCTCACTTTCTGAGGAAATCTAATAGCCTACTGCACTAGGAGAGAGAAAACCCAATTAGTTACTGCTGTAATAATTTGAGAGCTGGACATGATCAGTTTAGGAACATTTGCAACTTGACTTAAGAAATACTTAGGATGAAATAATTTATTTGGACCATGTGATCACAAAACTTCAAAAACTCGACAGGAAATTGACTTCTTCAACTGTTCACAAAGTACCACATTACATAAGACTAAAAACAGCTTTAAATGTCATTAGAACTCTTAACTCTTGTGTCAAATTGAATTAAATGACAATGCTATATATTCAATGTATCTGTCTGAAAGACTAAATTAAACAATTTTTTTTCTTCTCTACAATAGGGCTTTTCAGAAAAATGAAAAATTATGAAAATTAAACAACGCTAAGAGCTACATTACTTTGTAGCTATATTTCCTTCTTTAATACTGTGTCTCTATCATTTCTACTAACAGTTCCTATTTTTTTAGAGAAAACAATATTCTCCCTTTATTGCTAAAGGCAGTGTGATATTTCAAAGATAGCACTTTTTTCCTCACCAGTGATCACTGAGTACCAAGAGGCCATATTGTGCATATTTCAAAACTAGTTAAACATAAAAAGCTCATTTTGGCTTTCATAAGCTTTTTTTCACTTCCAACAACTAAAGATGCTTGATACCCTGAGATGATTACACCAGTCTCTTTGAAATACTTCAGGTTTTCCATGGGCTGCAGTTTTATGCTGCAAGACAGCATACACACTCAGAGCATATGTTTTTTATTAGATGTTACATCAGGATATAACAAAGCCTAATAAAAATCTGGCAATAGGGTGTATATGTGAAGTCTTTGAGTGTTACTATGTCCATCTCTACATCTTCCAGAGCCTTTTATGGAAGTGGGTAGTATTCACTAGATGGGAAAACAGGAGAATCACCAGAGCACACACATATTTTTATGCTGCTATTACTAAGTTTTCTATTAACATAATAACCTAAAAAGTATTAAGCATGTAGCACATATCACATAACATACTGACAATCTGATTTAATCTTTCTTCTTTGTCTTGGGTTGGTTTGGGTTCATAAGTGACTTCATTCCATAGAATGAAGGCTCTACCTTATTCTTATAGCACAAAATAATTCAATAGGTACAAAAATCAAGCATGCATTCAAGCATGGCTCCACCTTTATTTTCTGTGGGGAAAAAAAAAGTGAATATTGTGCTCTTTACATTTCCTGTTCTATTTGCCAGCCTTGTCTGTTTCACCAATGAAACAAGAGGGACAGAACCTTGGAAGAATAGATGAAAGATTTTCTGCACTTTACAAATGTGAGCTGAGCATTTGTAATTTGTGAGATGTGAGTTTGCTATAGAAGTGTTTCATAGGGACCGAGAGAAGTTGGCTTTTCCTACCTTACTTTTTTTTCACTTTTAAGACTATAAATTTAATATTATAAAGCTAAACAAATGCATGCATTTGGACTGGTGAAAGGAAGAAAAGGTGCTAAGAGAATTCAACCATACTCAAGTAAAACTCAGTATGAACTATAAATGCTCAATATCTTCCATTTACATCAGATCTTTAGTGTTGAATTCATAAGCAATTTCTCCAAGTGAAAAGGAAGGTTTAATGTTGATGCATTTGCACCAAAAAAGGATGGATCAGATTTTCAAGATGTAAATTTTTCCCAATATATACCTCTGTCACAAAGACCTTTCTGCAGCTTTGAAAGTACCTCTGTATTTGAGGGAAAAAAATTAATAGCTACTGCTTATTTTTCACAATAAAAACAGGCCAGAATGAACAACTACAATCTGCAGAGGTTACCTGCCAAATAGAGATTGAGACATTCATTGCAGATGTGAAGATGCACTGAATCTGAAGTTTTCACTTCTGAATAAAATCAATATACAGATAGATTTGGCCAGCATTTCTAACACCATTAATTAATGGTAATTACTTCAGTGCAATAAGCAACAAAATACCACAACAGCAGCTATTCTGTAAGAGGATGAGGTCCAAAACAGAGATAAAAAGGAGCAAACATCTGAAAGAAGAGCTGGTGGGAGAGAGTTGATAGTGAGGGTGCCAGAGGAAACAGGGTAGAGATAACAGAGGCACAAGCAGCTAGGGAGGGCAGAATAGAAGCACCTGCTGCTTATCATTCCTTCAGAAGCCTTATTAATTCTTTGGTTGTTTAAAGCTGTGGGGGAGGTTTCCACACTCCCAAATATCAAGGAGACTCTGATGATCCAAAGACAACTGGCACCTTTTATGAAGCAGAGAAAAGGAGGAATCTCGACAGGTGATAAATTTAGAAGCATCCGTCACCCTCTCAGCATCTCCCCTTGCTCTGTTCTGCAGTTAGATCACTCCTAGACTGCTTCCAGCACCTAAGGAAGGCTCTGCAGGGTATACCAAGTCCAAGGGAAGCCATATTTTTTCATCACCCAACTTGCAATCCACATTATCACCATTCTGGCCTTGCACAGGACCATCCCCAGGAGTTACACCACGTGCTTGAGAGCATTGTCCAAATGCTCCCTGAACTCTGTCAGGCTGCTGCTGTGCCCATTCTGTGGGGAGTCTGTTCCAGTGCCCAGCCACACTCTCTGCTGTTTTCCTGATACCCAACAGAAACCTCTCCCCGCTCAGCCTCATCTTGTTTCCTTGATTCCTGGGCACACAAGTGAAGAGGCCAATCCTGCTCCTCTCCTCTTCCCCTCTCAAGGAAATTGTAATTGCAATGAGGTCTCCTCTCAGTCTCCTCTTCCCCAGGCTGAATAGACCAAGTGACCTCAGCCACTCTCATGTGGCTTCCCCTCAAGGCTCTTCATCAACCTCATGGACCTGCTCTGGACACTCCCTAACAGTTTCATACCCTTCTTACATTGTGTCACCCAGAACTGCCCCAGCACTGGAGGTGCCCCAGTGCAGAGTAGAGCAGGACCATCCCCTCCCTTGCCTGGCTGTAATGCTGTGCCTGGTGCCCTCCTGGCTGCCAGGGCACTGCTGACTCAGATCCCACTTGCCACTGACCAAGTGGAATATGAGTCAAGGTCCCAGGGTCCCTTTCCATGGAGCTGCTCTCAACTTCTCATTTCCCAGTCTATACACCCAACCAGGGCTGCCCTGTCCCAAGTGCAGAATTGGGCACTCATCACTGTTAAACTTCATAGAGTTGGTGGTTGCTCATCTCTCTAATTTGCTAGGGTCTCTCTGCAGGGCCTCTCTGTCCTCAAGGGAGTTGACAGCTTCTCCCAGTTTACTGTCACTGGCTTTTAGATGAGGTTTTTAGCAGAAATGCCCCAGAGCTGGAATCATGTGGAACTAGACAGTGGAAAACAAACTGTGCTTCAGCAGAGCTTTGCTCCTCACACTGCCCCTGACCTAAAAGCAAAACATGCAGACAGACCCTTACAAGGAAGGCACCACTTCTACTCCTCCAAATAAACTCTCCACTACTAGGTACAACCATAACAGAGCTTCTCCTTGTTAATCACACACCCACATAAACTTTCTGTCCCATGTACTCCCCTTTATGTCTGTGAAATGTCTGTACAACTCTTCCTACGCCTGCATATCCATTTACTGTTCTTTTCTGGCCTATGCATAAACACCATTGGAGGAACAAAACCAGAGGAACACATTTACAGAATATGTTCAAGTTCAGATTCAGCCATTTAGAGCCTCAGTAAGAAAAAACACACTTTAAGTCAAACAGCCATGTGAAAAAATATTCCTAGAAAATTTTAGCACAACAATAACTACTTAAAAAGTGCTGGTATTTTTAAATACTTAAATACATAAAGGCAAGAAAAAACAGTAGTAAGAAACACTACTGAAAGAAATGCCTGTGACATACAAACATTTTAAAAAACCAAAGTAATTAACATGCATTAAATTGGTTAAGACAGAGAAAGTACACTATGTGATTTGATGCATTAACACCCTTGATACCTATTTTCACACACTGGAAAAGTGTCTTCTTGTTTTAGTTAATTTTGTCTCACTTCCTTAGATTTCCTGGTTTTTCCTCCTTTCTTCCTTTCAATTTTTGTTCCATTATTCAAGAGTCTTGCATCCTGGTCCTCAACATTGCTCAGTCCTTACTGAGTAGTTACCCACTTACAAACACTCATCCTATCTTCATTCAGTTCTCCCACCCAGATTCTTTTGAAAGCCCATTTTTCCAGCTTTCTCTTCTTTTCATGGAGAATATTCTTCTCTTTTGTAAACAGGCTGAGAGAGCTTCCAAAAAACACAGAAGGCACCTTCCCCTATTTCTCACTATAACCTAAACTTCTGAAAACACAGAATAGTAAAAAGGCCTCACTGTATGTAAGAATTTTTCATACATCCTCAAGCAGTCAGAACTTATCATGGATGGGTATTTTTAAAAGTATATCCATAAAGTGTGTTCAGGATTGTCTTTCATTTGGCTCTGAAAATTTTAAAGACATGGTTCCTAGATCAAAAGGAAGGGGAAAAAATCTTATGTGGGTTGGATGGAAAATATGTTTTGGGAGATGAAAAATGAACTCCATGGAGTACTAAATTAATCCACTGCACCACCTAGGAGAATATTAAATCTTCAGTAAGCTTTACAAGTTTCAGCTTTTCCCTTCCCAACTGTAAAAACATCCTCTGCCAGTGACAGAGTGATAGGATTGCTTTCCTGACTAATCATGAGGGATACTTATAGATTCATAATGCAAAACAGGTGCAAGAAATATGCACAGAATGGAACACTTAAAAATTCAGACTTCACAACAGTTCAATTGTTGTTCTGGGAGGTCTAAATCAAATTACTCAGCCAGTGCCTAGAATAGTTCAACTCTCTTCAGGAAGACTTCAGTAATGAAAAGTAAAACACTGTGCTGAAAGTTGTTTTTCACATGTCCATCATTTAAAGACAAAATAACGTATTCACAGTGAAAACTGTACCTATAAAGAGGATTTCTCTTTATTAACACCTAATCAAAGTTGTTTTATATAACCACACTCACAGATAAGTGTTTTCACTCCCTGCACTATTATCCACACACAGAGCTAGAGATGCCAGGTTGTAAGGATGGCTGTAACTGAGCACCAGGCAGGGTACCTCAAATGGCCACACACAGGCACACAAAACTTCTGCTAGCAAGGTTACAGGAGCTTTTATTCATAAAGGAGTGGGACTAGGTGCACTAGAACAGGAGGGCCAAAACATTTGCAAAGAGGGGACAACTGACAGGCTCTCCCTGGCACAACCCAGAGTAATCATTATTATAGTTACCTCTCAATCAAAACAGTAGTTGTTTTCACTGACTGATGAATGTTGCTTATTCTGTACTAAACCATGTCTTTTTTTTTTCACTAGAAAGAGGTGACCCCTCTGAAGGTTTACAACAACAGTATCTTTGCATATCCTTAGCTGCTGTAGGAGGGAACTCAATTTTGCAGAAACTAAAGCGACCTAATATAGTTGTAAGAGCTGTGTACATCTATGCCTTTTTGAAAAGTGGTGACATGTCCTAGGAAGTCAGAGACAATATTTGGGAGCATTACTAATTACAGTTAAAGCAACTTCAAAGCAATGCACAACCAGCAGGGCTGCCCAGTCAATCAGTTGGATTACGTGTCTTTTTCTCAGTTTGTTTTTTTAATTAAAAAAACAGCTGAAAGAAAACCTCTGGCAAGATCTCATCAATGACTCTCTTTCAGAGACTGCCTCCTCCCTTTCCTGGAACTCAGCTGTATTTCTGTTGCATTCATAGATACAAATCTCATTCTCAAATGCTCACTGCCTTCTTGTATCAGTGTACCCCTACATAACAGTCAATACAAATTTACAACATAAAGAAATGAGACAACTGTTCTGTTATTGCCAGCTCCATATAAATGATGTTTCCAACCAGACATCGGTATTTCTTTTTTGTTTGTACTAATCTTAAAAGTAAGGCTTATCTTGAAATTGAGGTTAGAAGAGAAAACAGCTGAAAGGAAGTTTCCCTGGAAAACATTTAATTTTAGCAGGTTTATTTCTTTGATCAGTAGACAATGTAAAGTTTGTTTACTATATTGAGTTTTTATAAGCCAACATTGAACTGCTACACTTCAAACTTTACTGCCAAGACAAATAAAATGTAATTCACCATAGACAATGTTTCTAGGCTACTGAATAAAGCCAAGTAAACAATACACTACTTCCGCATTCATTCCCTCAGAATCTGGAGATCCTCTGTCTTCAAAACAAAACAGGAAAAAATATGGTCACTGCCAATACTGCTGCTAATTCACATTAAGGATTTTTAGGTGAAATTCATAAATAGTACACCTATCTCTTTGACCCAGCAACAAGGATCAGAATCCAAGAACGACCTTCAAAATGTATTTGACTTGTCTCCTCATATTCTCACACCCTAATCACTGGAGTCCATGGGGTTTTATTACCTATTCAGTCCAATAAAAGGCAGGTCCAGTGACTGCTTGGGAGTTCTCCTTCATGCATCATTCTTCCCTGCTTTATTTTCATGTTATTTAAACTGCATTTAGTCGTCTGAGTATTCAAGTATTAAACTCATAAAAACACAAGAGTGATCACAATCTGAAATACCTAAAGCTTGACCTTCCTTTGGAGCCATTTCAGCTAAAATCCTCCTCCTCAAAGGAAGGAAAGAGGCATCTGCATTCTACTTTCAGACTCTACTTTCATCAAAAACAACCTGTCTTAATACAACTCTGCCAGATAATTAAACTACCTAATATACTGATGTTTTCATCATGAATTGCTGCTTTTCATCACTACAACCATGTACTGAATTTTCATCTTCCAAAGTCATATCCATCCATCTCTGGCTCAAAAGTGCTGGAAGCTAAGATAGCACACATGCAGATGTTTCTCCAGCTGCTTTATCTGCCTTACTCCTTTTCCTAGGCTTGTGCTATCAGTCCTTGGTGGAGGGAGCACCCTGACTCAGACAAATCTTTATATGACCCAGTATGGCTGTTACAAGTTGTGTTCTTGTCCTGATTTTCTTGCTGCTCTAATGAAGGCTCCAACCATCCTTTAAATCAATTCAATCATCTTTAAATCCCTTCTTCCAGCTCTCCATTAAGATTTAAAGAATCAGCATACCCAAAGAGTTGATACACATAATTTAAAGTTCTACCATTGCACAAACCTTGATGTATTCAATAAACTCCAGAAATATTAAAAAAAAGAAATAGTACATGATTTTCATAGTATTCAAGGCCAGGCTAGATGGGTCTCTCAGCAACCTGGTGCAGAAGAAGGTGACCCTGCCCAGGGCTGGGGGATGGAACCTGACCTTTAAAGTCTCTTCCAACCCAAACAATGCCATGATTCGATGACTAAAGTCCTGTACAGAAAAATCCACTATGCAACCATGAAATTGTTTTAATCATATTATTATTTTTTAATACAAGGGCTCTAGATTCTTCCATTTTAAGAATTTTCAGAGAGATGGGACTAGTTTTATAAAATGCTGCTATTCAATGAAAAGTAACTGCTAACTTCTTGACCCAATAAAGTCAGTAGGAAGTTTAATTTTTACAATGAATGTTAAATAATGTAAAGAGTCGTGAAGCCCAACATCTCCTATAAGTCTAATTTCTGTCACATGCAACTGAGTCAATGTGACTCATTCTATTCTTCAGATTTGAGATGCAAGTGTTGCTAGTTTCAAAAACTAAACAAAAAAGGTTCAAAATCTCAAAACAGCATTCCTTGCATGAGACATTGCATTCATATGCCTAACAGAACTGTTTGAATTAATGATCACAAAAAACAAACAAACAAGGAAAAATCAACCTCACACACACACACACACTTTGAATCAGCTGGCTGCTCTAACACCCCAGAATTTTGTAGAGAAAAATTAAGTTTGGAGAAAGTTGGAATATTAAGCATAACAATTTGTGAAGAGCAAATGACTGCTGATTGCTGAAACTCAAAGCAACATTAAGTGATTTTCCATTTTTATCTTCATGAAGTTTTAACCCTGCACCAAAGCATAACAAATTCTCCATTTCATCTGCCAGTTATATTTTGTATGTCTTTAAGAACAGATCCCCAGAGAGAAGGAATACAGTTTTTCTCTTACAATGCAAAACATTGGCATATGCTCAGGGAACAAATCTCAGGACAAATCAGTAGGAGTGACAAAGTAACAGGAGTAAGTGGGAAGATGGCAGCAAAGAGAAGAGAAGCTACCAGCCAGGCCTCAGATGAGAAGATGGGGGATAGACAGAAATGCTCCTGGGGACCACAGCAGAGCAAGCAGAATTTCTGTGACTTTTGAGTTACAGCAGTGACCAAAACCAGTCACAACAGGAAGGATCCTGCAAGAACATACCAGACCAGCAGAGGATTTTTTTTTCAGTTCACTCTGTGTAGTTTTTTGATTGCTTGTACACAGCACCACCAAAAATGTAAATACTCATCATGACCAAAGCAGATTCCAGAAAAAATTTGTTCTTCAATGGTATGTGCTGGAAAAAGCTGGGAACTTTTGATAAAAGCTTTATTTTGGATCGTGCAATCTATCTCCTGGTGAAGGCAGCAAATGGAGGCACACAGACAAAGCCATATAGTTCCCTCCATATATAAGCAGCAAGTGATGAGGGAGAAGTCACTGAATCCTCCTTCCTCCTAATCCATGCTTAAAAAATGCAAAGACATTGCAAAAAGCTCTTCAAATAGAATGGCCAAATAAGAGAAGCAAACTTTTTTGTCCTGGTGTGTACCCCAATCTCAAGCTAGACACTGTCAGCATGTAGAAAGTAAGGCAGCACCTTCAACATTTCAGAGCAAGGAACAGACAAGTTAATGAAAACAATGTCTCTTTTAATAACTTTCATTGACCTAATCCCCTGTGTTCTGAAAATATGTAACTGTAAGCTTGCCAAAGTGAATGTGAAGATCAAACTGATAAAATACAAGATAATGAGTCAATTGATGTGCAGATTCATTCATTTGAAAAACAAATAAACCTTAACAGTAATTATGTCTGCTCATGATTAATGGCAGCTGCCCAATGGATTCTTCTTGATATGAAGAGCATGTAAGGGTATATACATTCTCATTGGAGTACAGATTTTTCCAGTATACAAATGTGAAAAAGATTTCTGGAAACTAATGAGTGCAGACCTGTGGCTGAAAGCTCCAGTCATACCATTGCTATTCCACTGTACTAAAAACAACTGGATTCTCCATCTATGAACATCACACAGGCTTTGAAATCCAGCATCAATCATGTTAACTGATTCTCTCAAGATAAAAACAAAAGCTGAAGTCTAACATCTGCTTTCCCTGGCAAACCAATCTGAAAGTTTATGCATTTGGGAGGGTTTTTTAATCATCATAAATAACCCACAGCCAGATGAATTAAAGGTGCTGCCTTGTTTTTTGGGCAAATCTTTATAGGGTCCCTGTAACTTTTCTTCACTTTGAAGAAGTGGAGAAGGGTTTAAAGAATTAGAGGAATTAAAAGGTCCATGTGCAGATGCAGTCTGTGATCCTGCTGGGATGACAGAGGCAAGATACAATAGCTGACATGTTTGGGGTAAGGCAATGGAGGGACACAGGTCCTTTAGGAAGGACAGGTAGGAGACATCAGAAGATGGGGGTTGACCTCTCTGTGGCAGAACAACTGTAATGGCAGAGCTTTGCCTGGGGGTGGGTGATGAGCCAGCTGGGAGCTCACAGATAAGAACTGAACTGGGGGTGACACTGCAGGGGGTGTCTGCTATGAGCTGCCAAACAAAGCAGGACAAGTGGACAAGGGCTTCTACAGGAAACAGCCTTGTGCCACCAGGCCCTGCTCCTCATGGAGGGCTTCAACCACCCTGGCAGCTGCTGGGTGACCAACACAGCACCATGCAAGCAACCCAGAGGCCTCCAAGAGAGCACTGATGACAACTTCCTGATAAAAGCAGCAGAGGAAACAAGGTGAGGAGCTCTGCTGGAACTCAGTCACACCCAAGGAATGACTGAGTGAGGATGTGAAGGTAAAAGGCAGCCTTGCCTGGCTCATTCTAAAGTTCTTATTTTTTTTCTGGTAAGATTGAATATATACTGCAGAAATTCTAATCCAAAAGAGGGAGAAGGTCAAAAGACATTTGATCCTCTGATAAGGAAACCTCCCAACTTCCCAAATATTTGTAAGTTCCTTGGCAACTACTAAAAGTCAAAGATACGCAAGCCTTTAGGCTTCCCTAGTCAAATTTTGATACTCTTCCAGAAGTCCCTACATAAAGCTCTGGATGAGCTTTTCCTTTCAGCTGATCAGCTAAAAAGCTGAGATCTTAAAACAAAACAAGCCAGAAAGATTTCCTTATTCAAGAAAGCTAGTACAAAATGTCTGCAATTTCTTGTGAATTAGAAACTTTATTTCCTTCCCCCAACCCATGCCAATTTGGTTTATGGAGCAAAGCAGAAACTGTACTCATAAAGGAAATATTAAGCATAGAAAAGATTTTTTGGTTGCCTTATTTAAGTCAGTGCATTTACTTATGATGCAGAACTGCTTCTTGAATATCATCAGCTCCCCAAGTGTCACAGAACAGCAGCACCCCCTTACATAATTCTTGAAAAGAATAATTCTGTAAAACCTGTAAAGCATAACATTATTTTATCCTCATGGACATTCGTATTCTTCTGCAAACTGAGTCACAGTTAAAACACTATGGAGAAGAAGACATGTTTTCACATAATGCAGAGCTCTCAAGTTAAACACAACACATCTACATCCGCTGTCAAAAAAGCACTTCTTGGCAATCCCAGCATTTTGAAAACCAAGCCATGTCTGGACAAGCACTACATGCTGAACTGGTTTTGAGTGATATTTCTATAAATTACATAACTCTGAAACATAACTGAAATATACCTTCACAATTTACTACATCTGGCACTGCCACCTAATTCTGAATAATTCCAGTCTTCCTTTTCAGAATTGACAGTATATGAATACTGAAATAAAAAACTTGAGCAATGAACCTAGTAGCTTCTCATGTGACTGAACAAATCAAATTACTGAATTCCATTTTCACAAGATATTGGCCTTGTATTGCTGGAAAATGTATACTTTATTGAGTTTTGTACAGATTTGCGCTTTTTAGTAGAGATTTTGTCTTGGTTTTATATCAAGGAGGATGATAAATCCTCCACTGTGTCATGGAAAAGCAGTGCAAACAGTTTTGAGCACTGCCAGATCACCATCTCTTCAAGTAAGCCTCCTGAGAAATTGTGCTTTAACCAATAATCCCCAAAACATATTTCTACATTTCAATAAGCCTTACCACCAGATTTGCAAGTCTCAATTAACACTGATAAAAAGAAAACTGAAGCCAGGCATCCAGCAACCCCTAAAAAGTCACAATACTTTCCTCTTTGTACTGCCTACCAGAGGTACAAGCTAACTACAGGTTAAAATACCTGGCATTGGTAATTTGGAGCTACAACAAACACCACTGCCTTGCCTCCATTTTTTGCACATCTTTACCACCCTAAAGTATTTTTTCTGAATGTTTTCTTATTTTAAACTAGCAACAGATAGTCAGCCATACACTAAATTAAATTAAGCATTAAATAGATATTTTGAGTACCCTTGATTCATAAGCAATAACAGCAAAGCCCAAGACAAATGTGAGAAACCAAACCACTGAACTGTTATGGTACAACTGACATTTTTTGGAAGAATTCTCTGACAGCATGGTCTCTCCTTGTGCAGTACAAATTGAAGTAATAGCTCCTAGCAGCTGCTCAAACCTGATGAAAAATCAGGTTAAAACTCTGGGAATATCTCCCACCTCATAGGTGTGGAAAGCTCCTTACAGCTATGCATAAGATCACATTAGCAACACTGAATTAAAAAAAACTAGATCATCCTTTGGGCTCTTCATATCTACCCTTCATTGTTATTATATTTTATTATATTTTTTTCCTCCAGGTAACTGAAAAGAAGGCAATTAACTCTATACACTACTGCCAGTCCATACCCTCATGAGTAGTTATAATCATTCTGGATTGAGAAAGCATTTCATTCTCACTGTTGGAACAACCCTCTCTTCCTAACACTTCAGGAGCTGTGACACAGCAGGGCTGCCAGCCAATGTGAGGATGGCAATCCCCCCCTTCCCATACAGAAACAGCATGTATCCCCTGCATGTATCAGGAGCATCAACTGCTTTCCAGAGCAGGAGCCCATCCCATACCCTGCAACACCCTTTACTGTGACCAACCATTATTCAAATCCAGATAAACTGCCTGAAACCCTTTACAGGTAAAATTACATTAACAGCCCTAGAGGGACTTCACCCATTTCTTAGATTTCCTGCAAGTCTTGATTTTAAAGGGAGATAATATGCCTGAAAAGATACAATTAAAAACCAAATCAAAACAACCATACACACCCCAGCACAGAGCTTACAGTAGGAATATGTCCCTAGAAAGCTTGCCAACTAAGACAGACCAACAGAGCTGATCGTGTACAATATGGCTTTGTTGGAGGGTTGCTTGTGAAAAACAGGCAATAAAAATCAGTAACTTATTACCATGATAGCTTGAAAATGAAACATGGGGAACTGACTGCCATAAACCAGGGGAATGATATATGGAGAATGAAGAAATTTCTGATAAGTGAGCTGTTCTCCAGAATGTTTCCAGAAGTCAAGAGTATAAAGCTTACCACAACTTGTACAGCACACTGACAGAAAGCTGTTGGTGTAGCAGGAAAAGCAAATGAAGTGATAAATAATTTTGTGGGTCAGTAGCAAGTCTGAATATATATACAATTCTATTGGTGCATGGAGTTCAGCTTTGCCTCAGATGTGCTCAGTGATTTTGGCCAAGTCACACAGATCTCTCTGTAAATACATTCAGATAGGGGTATTTGCTCTTAAAGCACTTTAATCTCTGGAGATGAAACATTATATGAAATGTAAATGTTACTACTTACAGCTTACTGCCTTCAAATGACAGCTGAAATGTGCATTCCATATTTATCATCTGACAGAATAAACTCAAAAGCAGTCTTCATCTATGTTTTGACAACGTGTGAATGTCAAGCACAACTCATGGTATGTTATCTGGCTGTCAAGTATGACCAAAAACTTTTTTAAAAACCCCAACAGTAAAAAAAGAGATTCAAAACCCTCACAAAACAAAAACAAACGAATGCAAAACAAGCTTACTTGCAGCAGGGTTCCATGAACAGCGTTCTGCCTCATGCCAGGAGCAGCAGAGTCCGGGAGCCCCCGCAGCAGGGTCAGCGCCGTGTGCGGAACCTCAGTGGCCACAAGGAAGGGAACAAGGGCCCGGCCCGACATCTCCCGGCAGCGGAACACGGGGCTGTGCCCACACCTGCAGAAACCACACACACCTGGTGGGTATGGGCCATCCACCAAGCCACCAGGCTGCCCACAACAGGCCAAAGGACAGGGAATGAAACCAAAACATGTTTCTCACAAATCCAATATACAGTCTTCCCTTAGTGAAAGGTAAGTCACACCAGAGCTACACCAGAGGATTTGTTGTCATTCGCAAGTTCTGGTGTTTACATAAAGGAAAATAAAAAGGAAATAATGCAATTATTTACTTTTCTTTCTGGATGTTTATGTTACTTACTAATCACATTCAAATGTATTACAAATTGACTTAAACTGTTAGCTCCATGTAGTTAATCAGATGTTGCCATGAGAACACAACATGGTGTCTACTAAACTTTGGGCCAAATGTCCCACTGGTTTTCAGAATAAATTTAAAGGTAGGAAATAAAAAAACACATTGGAAAACAATTTCCCATTATTTATAATTAGTATCTAAAATAAAAATACTTTTTATTTAAAATTAACTGCTAAGATGGAAGCCTCTATATAAAGCAAATGTCAAGAAGAATCCTTCATCTTTAGTGCTATTAAGGTTTTGATGACTAGCTGTAGATTTAGGAAAATACATGGAGAAAGAGTAACAGTAACACATTAACCAGTCATATACTACTTTAGTAGCATGTATAGTGAATTGGCATGAGTAGGAGTCCTTAATTAGCTAAATTGGTCAGACTAAGTCTTCCCAAGCCAGCATGTGTCAATTTTGGTATTGCAGGTATAATTGAGCCACACAGAGAAAACTACTTAAAGGGTATAGACATGAAAAGCCAAATATCTTAGGTGATGGAAAATGCAGCATGGCTGAAGTTATGCTCTGCTGCCTCCCAGATGATTGTGATGACTCGAGAGATGGCCTTCCCTACTCCAATACTCTCATCCCTTTCCTCAATTGCTTCCTATGTCTTTTCAACTTACACAATCTCATGTAGATGAGATTATCCCCTGCCAAAATGATTCTGACCTCTGCTGAAAAAAAAATCCAAAAAACCCTGCAATGTCACGCCTACATATTTAAAACTTAAAAGAAATTAAAAGGTATTCTAAATTTTCAAAATCCGAAGCAAATTTAAATCAATAGTCAAAGTAGTAGTTTACTTTAGTTCACATGAAAGAAATACAGAGAACAGGTTCCATCTTGAACAAGCAACCAAATAAATAGGGTTTTGAAGACTAAGAAACTAAACAGTCTTAACTGAAATAGATATATTATGCCATAGCACATCTGAAAGACACAGACCTGCTTCAGAGGATTTAGAGAGAGGAACTACCCCCAGAACAACAGGTTTTTGAGGCAATTTTCAGCCTTGAAAATAAGGTTGTATGTTCTATTATGACTTTTACAAAGCCCATCTTTCCATTTCCTTTTCACAGACTGGCCATCCTTCACAAAAAGATGGTAAAGGAGAACAGTCCCAATTAGAAGTTCTACCATAGGGATAAGCTCCAATCCTATATTGACAAGGCGCAAAAATTCAGTTTGGCTATTCCTAAAAGAACTTTTTTTTTGATAAAAACATTTTAATTCTACTTCACAGTAAACTGAAACCTAAGCAGTGATTGTCTGCAACCATTCTTTCAGCTGTGCTGAAGCACATTTTCTTAATTTTGTTTATGACCTTTTACAGATCCCAAGGAATCTGACATGTTTTCACAGGAGGAGTGGAAAATGGGTAAAATTCCAGGGTTTCCTCTAACTTGTGCAAGGGTACTTTCTAACACTACATGCTTCAAGAGGGGTTTTTCCCTCAAACACAATGCAATGAATTACTACATATTTTTAAATAACCTCTCTTTAACTTTTTTGTCTTGTAAAAACATCAAAGACTTACAACACATGCACCTACATATACGGAGATAGAGTATTTTATATGCCAAATCTTGTTCCACTTTATTATTTTATCAAATTTATAATGAAAATAGAAGTGACTGTTCTATATTTAGAAAGAAAATAGTTCATGTTGCAGGCAAAATTTTCTCAGCTGCCTGAAGTCCTCCTGCAGAGCAACCACACAGGTGCCCACTCATGGAGAACTCCCCCAGGACGCTGTGGACTGGGCTCTGCAACCTTCTGTGCCTGAGGGAAATGCAATCCCACAGCTCCTACCTGCCCAAAGGGCAAGCCAGCCCCCAGCCTGCCACACATTCATGCACACTGCTCACACTGCGGGGTGCAGGGACTCACACCTTAGGGGGAGCCCTGAGAACAGCAGGCCTATGAAGTCTGTACTAAGGAACAAAAGCACCACAAAAGTTTAGGAACAATAAAGCATCTGCTTTATAGGAACATGAATGGGAACACATGGAAGGTATTTCACATCAACAAATAGCTTCCCAAATCTGAGAGTGCTTCAAATTCCTACTGTTTCTTCTCATTTATTTAAAAATTTTATTTGTTTAAAAATCTAACACTCAAAGAAAATAAATTGTTTTCAATCCCCATCCCCTAGCAAGAAATAGCACTGATAATATTTCAAAAATACTCCTCCTTTCACATGCATATGCCAGATATCATGCCAAGTCACCACTAGTGACCTATTCCTGAACTTCTGCATACCCTGAAGGCACTTAGGTGTACATCTCTCATGCTTTGAAGGCACTTGGCTTCATTCCTGAATCATGCAAGAAGTTTGCCAGGAGAATGTCAAAACCTACACTACTTTTTCCATCCTCTAGCAGCACCCTAGAACGGAGAGTTTTGATATTTACTGGATCCCACTTACATTTAACCTCTCACCTGTAAACAAAACTAAACAGGATAAATTCTCAAAAAGGGATAGAAAGATTGAATGCAAATAAAACAACTGAGCAACACGAAAATAATATTGCAACCAAATCCAGCAATTTTTTTGCTCATTGTTATATCAAGCTCTAAACCATACACTTTAACACTGAGTCTATTACCTGTGTTGTTAAAAAATTATTTTATCTTGAATTTAGCAACCATTGCAGGAAGCAACCTCCAAGTTGCATCAAGAAATATTATTGCACAATTCTGGCAATCACAGTAACTTAGTTTCTATCTGCAGCAAAACCCAGCAACTTCAGAAAGAAACATTTTAAGGCTATGAAACCATTCAGGTTGCTCCTCCTGCAGCAGTTTAGCATGCTGCCATCCCTGAGATGAGTCTCATTCATGTGACAGCAGTTGCCTTGTGGGGGTACTGACAGAAAAGGACCTCCAAACACTTCACCATCCAGACTCTGAGCTTCACCTGGCAACAGCACAAGGCAAGGAAATACCAGCAATGGAGCCTAGCCTAGCACCCATTTGGACAGCATGGATGTGTGTGCAAAGCTGCATTTAAAACTGCTCCATCTCCTTTGATTTGAAAGGTGCTTGGGGGTGGTGGAGGGGAAGTGTTTCAACTATGTGACACTACTTTTACATGCAGGTCTGATAGAAGTAAACTTCAAAATCTAGGAATTATCTAAAATGTTGTCATATGTAAAAACATACATTATGCCAGCCAAATTTTATTACACTTCAAGGCAGCAACAAGAATGGAACTTGCAAAATCCTCATGTGATATACTTCTATTCAATCCTGAGAGCTATTAACAACTGTAGTATTTCACCTTGAACTCAGTACTGTTTATCTAGGTGCATGAGGAACTGGATGTAAACATGTTTACTTGAAACAGTCCATGATCAAGAACAAAAAGTCAATAAATCTGAGAAGGTTTCGCTCTGTGTAACCGTAGATTCAATTCAATGCATTTCCACTGCTCTGTTCCAGCTCCAACACTCAGATCCTGAACCACCCTCCCAACTGATGTGATTTATGACCAGCTCTCACAAGGCACAAAGATTCCATACTCCTCTGCACACATCAAAGTATCTAATTTATTACTCTGGCTACAAACAACAGAACACTAGCTGTAAATAATAATATCTTAAGCTTCTTTTGGAAAAAAAAAAAGAAAAGAAAAAACAAACCTGCAGGTGTTTCCTATGTCCTTATTTTCCATCCTTTCTTATTTCTCCCCAGTAACAGACTTCACATTACCCAAATTAACAATGCAAATAAGGATTACCTTTCAGATAAAGGTCACAGAAACAAATGAGTAGAATTAATTTGAAAAACTACACCTGTTGCTGAGAATATGTTCATTATACTAAATAATTCCTACAGTTGTTAGAAGGACTAACAAGGAGAGGAATGTCTATTTCCAGGTTTTATTAGCTGTTGTCACACAATCTGTGCATTACTAACAAAGTCATTGCTCATTATTGAAACAGTGAATGTTCTGCAGAAGGGGTCCCTGAGCTTCTAAGTCTAACCAAGTATCCTACCACCACTACAAAGGGTTTGGGAGAAGAGTGCAGCACGAGGCAGGAGAGGCTTTGCAATTCAAACCAACCACCTCTGCCTGCAAGTTAAAGCCTTTTAACAGGCACCAGGGCTTTTCAAAGCTAAAAGTGATTGAAATATATAAATAAACAAAAGTCACATACATGGTACTCTTTGAATCCTCACAGCTAGCTGTGCCACAAGGTCCTAACAAATGCACACTAAGAAAAAATTGTGGTAAATCTTCTGCCTGATTCTGTATGGACAGGGTAGATAGTATGAGAAGGAGATTTTGCCTTTCCTCCATGACACAGCTATACAGTCTCCCAGTTATGTCATCAGTTCTAAAGCAAGAATTAAAACCAAGAAATTAGAGCGGGGGAAAATGTGGGTGCTGGTCAAAGCTCAGAAAGAAAAGTATTTAGCAACAGATTCAGCTCCTATTACAAGGAGTTGGTTATTAAGATTCAAGAGGATTGTATGCATTCCTCATGATTATACACAGGTTCATTTTTCCCCTTCAAATTACCTCCTAAAGGAATACCTTTAGCAACTTCAAATGCAGTGTGACAGGTTTCCAAGCTAAGCGAGGTCTAAAAATAGAATTAAAAGCAACACTCATGCTTCCACACAATTAAGGAACTTGGACTTCTTACTGTAGATCAATCAGCAGGACACTACCTATTTGTTACTGGGAGAGTAAGGTTTCCTGCAATACCAATGATCATTTACTACACATGTACCTGCAGCTTCTTTTGTTCTTTTATTGATTTCCGTGGTTTATGTTTTTCTTTTAAGGAAACACAACCATTATCCCTTTTGTTTTTTCATGTTTCTTAGAAATTAAAGTATCCAAAGCATTTAATTTTTAAAACTTACTTCTCTGTGGAAACCTGTACTATAATTGGCCTGTTTTGTTCTTTAAACTAAGATTAAGACTTAAAAAAAAAACCAAAAAAAAACAGAAAAACCTGAGACTTGATATAACTTCTCATTATTTACCTAAAGAGTAGGAAAAGATTACAGAACTACCAGCAGTTTACTGGAGGTTTTAGATCTACAATCAACACATACATATAACTCAGAAAGTGTTTGAACAAAAACCATGGACAGAAACAAGCCAAATTTAATTTCACATTATTTATGCAGTAATAATCCTCTAACTTCTTATCTATTTCCTTTAAAGTGAAGTTAATGGTTGCCCAAACTTCTAGTCTCTTTATACACTGTGTTGAGTATTTCATTCTTCCAACTTGGGCAATTAAGATAAAACCCTATGTTTTTGTAAGGGCAGTATTTTCCACAAGCACTTAATGAAGCAGAGTAGCCATAAATACTGCAGAAGGTATGTAGGCAAAGTACACAGGCTTTTATTTGTGAAAGCTGTCCACAAGCTCTGCCAGGAGCTATTTCTCCATATGTTTCCAAGGCCTTTCTAAGGAAAAATTATAGACATTTCTCTCTTCTTGTCACCAAGGTCCAGGTTAATGTAAACAAGTGGCCAACTGATACCAAGCTGAATCAACATCAGAAACTTGAATTGTTGTGGTTTAGCAAGCCAAAACACCTAGGATCCCTCACATCTGAGTCTATGAAAACTATTACTAATACTGTGTATAAACTTCAGAGAAGCAGAAATATGTTCTTGTCAAATGGAGATTTCCTATGGAACATGTTGATGCAATTTAAATGGCATCTGTTCTTGAAATCCCATCAAGAAATCTCAAAGAGCTTGTCTAGGTAGGAAGCCTCTAGGTTTATTTAACTACCACTGAAGTTACATGAGGGTAGAGCCTCCATTTTGGTTCACAGCACTCTAGAGAAAAAAACAACTGCTCTTAATGCAAGGTCATGTAAAAGACAATTTCATTCACAATCATATTTCTACTTTGTTAATTGGTGAATTGTTACCATGATGTTTCACAACTGCAGAATAACAGACAGAAAAACACACCACTTACTATCCAAACAGTTGGGAAAAAACCAAAACAAAGACTACTTTCTGTCTTAACAACTCTGTCATCATTTTGAACTCTGTGAAATGGAAGTTGAATGGAAAAATCAAGTCTCAGCACCTTGCAATGATTTTCAAAGCTTCAGATGATTGTAAGCAAAACTGCAACATGAGCAATTTAAAAAACCCATGAAAACACCCAAAAGATCTGGGTTCTCAAAGACACTTCCCTTTCAACCATCCCACCAAGAGTATCTAGGCCATTACTAAAAAGCTTTCCCAGTATTGACTCTTCTCAAACTCAGACTGTTCTTTTTAAAGCATATTGGCTTTTAAAACTATCATTATACTTAGTTCCCTGTATCATTGTCTGGATAGTTAATGTATTTTTTTCTCTCCATTTTCATATTTCTTCATGCAAATACTTTTCCAGAATAAGCTAAATGTTATTTTTTGGATACTTATCTTGACCAGCAGAGTACTTGCTGGTTAAATTTAAATATATAAATGAATAATAAAATTACTTCACCAATCATATACTGACAGTTCAGCACCCCATCATATTTTTTCCTGGATCACGTTTCAAGTAAGTATACATCAAATTAAACATACATCAAATTTTAACCCAGGATCCCAGCCACTGGTCCTCTTCAGGAGTCTGCAACACTGGAAAAAGAGATTTACTCTCAGTACTCATGAATGCCTCTCTGCTAAGTATCACCCTTTATTTCCCATGAATCTGACAGCTCCCTGCAGTTTGTGCATATTTCCTAAACTGCTTCAGCCAATAATATGCCAATGACTGATGAAAACAGTGAAAACTGGAATAAGAAATTAACAACAAATACCTAAGGGTCGTTCTTTCCCATCAACACCACTTGGATATGACACATCTGTCTATGTCTACAGTTTCAGAGGAAAGACAGGAATACAGTAAAGAATGTACAAGATTAATAAAGAGTTTTAGTAGATCAGAAGGTCTTGAGCAGCCTCCTGCCAATCAAGCCCTTTGCATTCTTCTCTAGCATTACAATTTGAACTTAAACAAATTGGAAAAAAAACCAGCCTGTTTAAAATTTATTTAAAATTGCAAAAGGATTAAAAGGACTGAAACTCTTCTTATTAATAAATATTTACAGTGACCCATAAATATTTTTACAGATCAGTATTAATCACTATGCAATCAGGATTGCATGGAGAACAGACTAGTGAAAATGGGAGACTTCCAAGACAGTCCCAATTCATTAGTGATAAGCTCACTGGGGAAATGAATTCCTGTCCTTCCCTCCTTCTCCTCCAGCTATGCAAAATTTCCACTTTAGATGTCAAGCAAGATATAAAAATATCATAAAAATCTAAAAGACAATGTATGCTTTAGGAGTGCACATTGCTTCTTTTTTCCAAATGTCTAGAACAGCCCATGTTTTGGGAATCTTGTCCATAATAAAAAGGGTATCTGTCTTCATCCTGCAATGACTGGCCAGCCCCATGAGCTTCCTCAAGGAGGACAGGGCATTCCAGTGAGTCAGAGCCTGCTCCCAGTCTCACAGGGATTCCATATAATGCAGTATTTGCAGACAGTTAGAATGCTGAGCAGTTACACTAAACAAACATTAGGAACTAAATAAACCCAAAACAAATTAAAAAACCAGAGACCAAAGACTGAAAGATGTGCAATTGAAAAGAGAAGCCACGGAGATGCTTTCATAAACAACTGTAATCAAAAGGAGCTACTCTAATACAACAAGGCTGCAGCACACAGCTTGTTGTATATTTTAATCTATTATGAAAAGACATTCCCACAAAAGCTCTTTCCTTATCAGACTCCTGGTAAGATTCCCAGTCTTACAGAAATGACAGCTGAAACCAGGGAAGTTTTAATATTAATTCTTCTAGTGCTGCCATGCCACAGTAAAATACAGGGAAAAGAGGAGAAAGGCAGAGGAAGTACACTTAGTTAGCACAGTCATCTACCTTGTTTGGCCACTTACCAAAACATACCACTGCTCAGCCTACAGAAAATCAGATGGCTGCTTTCAAGTCAGATTCAGGATGATATACTAAACCCACAAACATAACTGTACATGTGTGAAACAAAACAAACACCAGCAAATCTGCATTTAAACTTACATAAACAGCAATTTCAGCTTATAAAATATATATACATGAATTATTTCCACCAAGCTCTTCTCAAACAATTGAGGATATCTGGTTACTAGAACTTCACCAATTGCCTGTTTCTTGAGCTTCTCTTCCTATGTAGCCCATATAGACTTTGTCACAGGGCTACAGTGGAACAGAACCAGTCACCTGACAGACTGGATTATAATTTAACATAGTCAAACACAATACAGAGCAATCAAACTTATAAGCCCAAGTCAACAAAGAATAACTTTCTAAAATGAGCAATCTACATGCAAGTAACATTACTGACTGGTAAAAGTTCAAATTCACACTACCTTCTGCAATATTAATACTACTACATGAGTCCTTTTCCTTAAAACGTGAGCTCTCTTACATTTGTGAAACAGTAAGACACAACTGAAACTCAGAGTGAGCCTCCGAATTCATGGTCAGCTGCTCTGCTTGCTAGGAAGCTAAAATAAACCTGGATCAATCTATTTATCAAACTCACAGGTGATGAGAATACTCTCTCTCCTTCCCTAAACACTCTGTAGGAATGGCTACAGGTTTTTTTATTTTTTTAATTAAAAAATGACAATGCTCCACCCCACAGAAAATTTTTCCTCACCCCACACTTTTTTTCCCTTGCATCTTAGTGTCCATCATTAACTACCAGTCACAGTGATTGTCCTTGTACATCAATGACAAGCAAAACCAAAACCCTGTCAGTCCAGAGTGGTGGATGGGGAAGGGCAGAAAGGGAAAGAGGACAGCTGTAAAGTGCTTCCCTCTGCCATCCACCCAGGTCTTGACTGGAAACACCATCAGGGCACTTGGAAATTTAGCTCCTCCATTTTGCATGAAGACCCATTACAGATTACAAAATTCTGCCCAAGAAAACAGTGTCTATTTCATAACTCTGTTAATTTCATGGGAAGATGTTCACATTTCTTGCACCATAATACAACTAGAAGCAGCACTGCTTTGAAACCTATTTGCTGAAGTTCTGAAGAGGAAATTTCATGAAGAATTAAGTTTTGTCAAGCAGAAGCCAGGGCACATACATCGAATAAGGTTTTAAAACCTTACACTGTTTAACATTTTAAAGCTAATTTTTAAAAACTTTCTAAAATATTACAAAGTCACTCTCTTAAATAGAGAGTAACTATTTAATTTTTTTTTCAATTAGTGAAAAAGTATTCAAGTTAATAAAGCAATACCCATTTTACTCCTTCAGAGCATTTGGCCCAGAACATTTAACAATAAACAAACACTCTGTCAGTGCCATGGTACAAGAGGACATAAGGTAACTCAATTCTAGATCATTCTGAAGAGATTATAGGTCTTTGAAAAAGGGAGAGGGAGGCAAAAGGGAGGTTATGTTTTTGTTTCATACTTAAAACATTACCTCCCGATTACCTCCCTTGTTAATCAAAAACATGCTGTACATTCTTTCATCTTAGAAAGTAACCATTAAAACAGACCTATCTAGCTCTTTAAAAAAAATAAAAAGTGAGGTAATAAGTTGTGAATCAAAGTGTTCCCTTCCAAATAAAACATCTGCAGGGGGAAAAATAGCTTAATAGAACTGCAGATAGGTAATCAAATGCCCTAGTTCAACAGGGAGTAACAACTATGTGCACAGAGATTGAGATTTGTCCTTGCAGCATTTAATCCTGCTCACATTGTGCAATTCATCTCCACACGGTCAGAGCAACCACAGCTCTACTCCCACCAGACGGAAAATTCCACTCGAGCTTAAGAGAAACTCTGCAAAAGCCCAACTTGAATTCCTTCTGCTCAACCCAGTTTTGTTCACAGAACTGCTCAGTTACTTGCAAACACAGTATTCTGTTCATCTTCTCAGTGCAACAAGTGAGTGTCACTTCCCTGCGGACTCAGCCCTGGAAGAGGTATTAGGACCTCATATGGGTCACATTCACCTTTCCTGTCTCCTCACCACATGGCTGCATCCCTCCCTGACACTGGTACACCATCCTCAACAAAAATCTCATGGTAAGGCATGGTATGGCATGGCAATTACATGTTATCATTGCATTGGACTTCCATGTAATCATATGTATATGCAAATGATATAGAACACAACATTGCACTGAGAAATTCAAAGAAACAGTTTATATACACAATTTAATGAATTGGTACACAGGGCCTTTGGCACCAGATCTTCTCTTTGATCCTCTCTAATAGGTTACTTCATTACCACCTTCTGAAGAACGACCAAATGAATAGGAAACAATTTTATTTTTGTTCATTTACTACAACAGAATGAAAAATAGAAAGGGAAATAGAAGAGGAAATAGCAACTTATTTGTTTTACCAAGATAAATCAAATGCAGTCAAAATGAACTGAAAACACTCACAGCATTCAAAGAACAAGGGTGTAAGAACAGACAGAAATACAGCCAGTAACAGCACACTGAGCTACATCACACATACATTTACCTCTGCAGAATCCTTGGTATTGTCCCTGGGCAACCATAAAAATTTCAATATTTGCTAAGTAAGGAGACAGAAAAGGCTCATCTGTACACCCACCTACAACTTTTTGTCACAAATATGTAGTAATTTTATGCTAGTTTTACCCCTGCGTCCCCAGCATTTACTACCAAAATCAATGGAAAGGAAATGCAGAATACAGCATCTTTATCTGCCACATCATTCTTCTTTAGGAATGCATTTAAAGGAAAGTAGGTCCAACAGTACTCTTAAATATTCCACGTTCTTAGCTTAAAGATTTTATTTGGCTTCTCCCCTCAAATCTTCTGAATGAATTTAAATAACCTCAAGACAATAAGCTAGGTAACTGTGCAAAGTTATTTGGCTGGTGTATATTCCTTGCAAAAAGTAGTGGTCATAACAGAAACAAAGACAAAACTAAAAAGTTGTAACCAAAAGCTTATCAAAAGTTAATCTATTAGCAATAACCAAAATTATGCTGAAAGACTGCATTAAAAAACACAAACAAGCATTCTCCAGTGCATTAATAAAGGCATCAAAACAGAGCCAATTACTGATGTAACAAATAATTTTAAATGTTTCCCGAAAAAAGCATTTAGGATTCAGATACAGCAGAAAGCCAAACACATTTTATTGTTAAATACAGTGTATTTCAAAACTGCTACTACAGGTTTTTTCCTTTCAGAAAAAAAGGTAATTAGCATTTATTATTGAAAATTCATAAAAAATCATAGAAGGCAAGAGATACATCACATCTGCTGTGAAAAAGAAGCAGACAGAGATGCTATTTTCTAACGAACAGTAGTTCAAAAAAACTGAAATATCTTAGGATAACAATCTTGTCTTGTTTCACTACTAGATGAGCAAGATTAAGCATGGAAGTTTCTCACCCTACTGCACTGAAGCTTTCACACAGATAGCAGGACTTCCTCTCAAATACTGGTGATGCTCATTTCCCCCTACCCACCACAGCTCTGACTCCCTTTTGAGGCTCCTAATCCCAAACAGGAGGCATACAGAGTAGCAAAATGTCTGCTGAATATCTTCTTGTAACCACCATATAAATGAAAGTTACACTGTATAAATATTTGCAAAGTCATCTTAGAAACACATTAGATAAAGGACAGATCCATATCTTTATCTAGCTAGGTATATTCATGGATGGATATGGAAAGAGATACATACACACGTCTACAAATCTATGTATTAGACATTACATTTATGTGTTGCAAACAATTATTCTGCAGGACTGAAAAAAACCCATCAGAAGCTTGTATGGCAAATCTTGCATTACTAAAATCTGTCAAGCTCATCAGTTTTCATCTACCCTCTCAGTGGCAGCAGCAATGCCATAACACAGCATTTGCAGATGAAGATTTTCAAACAAGTCATACAATAATTTACATAAGTCAATATTCTTTCTAATTGTCCAAATCAATAAATATATAGGAAAGTACAACTAATTGTACAACTAATGTTGTACAACTAATGAAAACCAATTTTTCCTTTGAGGACTAAACTGAAGAGAAGCTTAAAAAGGCATTTATTAAAAAAATTCTGAAGATTCAAGAAAGAACTCCCATCACATAAGAAACCACTACAAAATCACCTTACCTTATAATAAAGGGGACAAATGGTGCTATGCTGAGAGCTGAGTGAGAGCCATCCATTGGAGATGGATACAGTCTTCCCAGGATTAAGAGCAAAAGAAATAGGCTTGGATGGATTTTCAACTCTTCAGTTTCACTAAATGAAAAGGTGTGAGAAGCATTTGGTGAAAAAAAAGCATCCTCCTTGATGCTAAACTTGAGCCTCTTTCCCACAAAAGAGGCTTCTGGTTCAAGGAGTTATCCTAGGCTGATCATTGCATGGGAGTGCAAACCCTGCTGGGATCAAATATGGCATCCAGCTCTTCTGCAAGGGACCCCTCCAATGAAGACACTCATGGCTGTACTGCCTTCACTTTCCCACATTATTCCAAGTCTCTTTTATTCCCAAATGTGGTGAGCTGCCTTCATTTTTAAATAACATTAAAAGCCTGCAGATAAGGTTTCTCTGTGAACCAGGAAACAGAGATCTGAGTTACAAAAAGGTGGTTTAAAAAAAGTACTTTTATCAGTTTGAAAGGAAATGTGTTTAGTAAATAACATGTTTTACTAAAGAATAGTTCTTGTCATTGACACCAAGGGTCCCCTATTCACATAGTAAATCAACCAGAAAACCAAGTTAAAATCAATACTTTTTGATTTATTTAACAACTAATAAGATACAAGTCTTAATCCACATTGAAAAAGCATTCATGACCAACATTTCAGACAGCAGTTTTCAATCTTTTTCAACTGAAAAACTTCCCAAAATTTGCCAGTGATGACACTGTCACCTTTTGTAACATCAGATAGAGTGGATTGCTGTGCAGAAAATACACAGCCTCTTTTCCTAGAGCAGAGACTGCAAAACATGGAATGACTGGTGAAACTCCTGCTTCCTAGGCCCATTAAACAGTCAGCTGAACCTCACCCATAAATCAGCTGCTTAATATCCACAGTTTATATCACAGCATTTCAAGAAAAAACAAAGCCAGCACTGGTTTATGTTAAAAGTTCGTGAACCTGGAGGTAACAGCGTCATCCCAAATGGTATCATCTGCATTGATCAAATTGTAGCTCTCAGCCACCATTTGTGGAGTCTTTAAAACAAGATCAAGGACCTTCCCCAGAGTCAGTGTGCCACAGGCTGGAAAGTGTTCATGTGGTGTTACTTGAGGCCTATGACCCCATATCACTTAAACATGCTGAGAAACCTCATTGTTAAATGTGAGACACTCAAATACCCGGGCTCTGTTTCCCTGAAAAACATAAGTTCCTTAACATCTGATCCTAAGAACACAGTAACTCTTAATTAGTCAACAGTAGCTCAATCTTCAGAGACTTAATGCAATGTGCCAAAGTTAAAAGAAAAAAGTCTTAGCAAAAACATTAGAACTGTATCATTTCAAGAAGCACTGATGTATAAAATGGCACTAGGGTGTATATGCCACACAACTCAGTTTAACCTTTTCACTTCACTTTGTATCTCAAAGCTTTCTCAGACATCATCTTACCTGTTCAAAGTGCTGGTTACAACCTCTAACTGCTTGAGAAGGAAAGGATAAAGGCTTGGAAACCGAGAGAAAAACTCCCTTCCCGTCATTCTGCAGAAATAAATGAAGAGGAGTCATAATTAACATTCTGCAGTAATTAATTACACTCAAAATATCAGTTTATTTGTTGTATTTCTGATGTGAAGCTGGAGAGGCAGAAGAACCACATACACACAATGAACTCTCAAATAAGGTATAATACTTTCATGAAAAATAGTGATAAGTGTAGTTTACACAAGTTAAGTGACTGTCTCTGTGTGCTCACTGACACTTTGTCAGCTAAACTGATCAGGCCTTTCTGGGAAAAAGGGATCTTAGCCCCTTAAACACACCAAAAGAAAGATACAACCGTTTAAATTCTGACAGTATTTTAACAATATTCTGGTTGAACAAGAGAAGATGACACTTTGCTTCAGCATGGCTCATGTCCTAAATAGCTAACAGAATACACTTAGCAGACATGTACTAACAGATAGCTTGCTGATACTAAAAAGCACCTCATAATAGTAATTCACGGAAGATTTGTAAAATGCAGTGTCAGAAGAGTCTGAGCTTCCATTAGCCCTCCTTCCACAGTGCTGCTTCCAGCACACAGCAGGGCACATTTCTGCTTCCTTAGATGGAGCAAGCATATTCAAAACAGAGCAATGTACAAACACCTCAGGAACTCACCCCTAGCCAGAACCAGTAAGGTGGCACAGTTATTGCTGCAACAACAGCAAATCAATCCAAGCTAAAAAGATGTAAGTAAAAATCTTCTGTATTTGTTTTACAATCTTTTCATCAGATAAAGGATGGCTTCACAGTTTACATGAAACCACTCAGCATCATCGAAGTGAGAACCACTTGATTGTTACTGTGGGGGAAGCTCTAATTAGACATAGATGGTATGCAGATTAGAAAGACTTCCTTTAAAAATAAATAAATGAAAGGCCATCATTTAGAAAAACAAAGCCAACTGCAGAGTTTGCTTGCCACAAGATGAACCAAGATAAATGTTCCATCTTAGCATGACTCCAATGCAAAGCTTCCAATAAGCAGACAGATCCAGGTTTGGAAAAATAACACAATGAGATGGCAAGACTGAATGTGCATAAAAATAAGCAGACAAAAAAAAAAATCATGCACGAGTAAACGAGCACATGGCAAACATCAGCACAGCTCCTTCCAGCACTCAGCTAACATAACATGCCTTAGCCACAGGCCACAGAATAAACACAGCAAAACCAGACTGTTAGGTGGAAACAAATGTTCAAAGAGGGACAGGAAACTTTCCCAAGGCACTTAAGAAAAATTCTGTGAATATATATACAATATAGTGAACTGCTAGAACTAAAAGCATGAAATCTGCAGTAGCTGTTATAGCTACAAAGAAGATTTCAGATTATACTAATTCAGTTTTAATGTTTCCATGTCATTTTTTTAATTGAAGGCTAATGAGAACAGTTTAAAGACATCAATATTGATAATAATTGGTTATTTAGCAGAAGACATCCAGGCAATTTTTTCTAACAGTATCCTCAAAACTACTTCAATTTATTTGCACATCAAGTATGAAGCAAACGGGAGATGCAAAGCCAGACAGCACAAAACCTAAGATCTATCAGGTCAAACAGCCCATCCTATTGAATTCTCCTATGTAAAACATTAAGAACTCAGTATTTAAAAAGAAAAAGTTCTATCCAAAAATGCCATGATGTCTCCATCTCCTGTGCTACAGAGTACAAAAAGCAAAAGCAGAATTGGGGTCAAGCTTCCTATGGAATGAATGTCCACTGCTTAGAAATTTATGAGAAAACTACATCCAAATAGCACAACTACTTTTAAACAGGTTCATTTTTAATGTATTAAAAATCCAGCAGCCACATTTGAATCAATATTAAATAATGGAACTGAATATTTTTACAAAGCCTAAAAATTCTTTGCAATTAGCATGGTTTCATAAATCTCTTTGACAGGAAAAGAAAATTATAACTACTGAAGTGAGTAACTTACATAACCTACATAACCTCCTACTTGCTTTACTGCTCCAGAGTTTATTGATAGGAGAAGGCAGCCTAATCAAAACCACTGACAGGCAGTATCTGCAGAGAAGATGCCCACAGGCATTTTCAGAAAAAAGGAGACACAACTGTCTGAGTAGACTGTTAAAGGGCCTCCAGTTCAGAGGGAAAACAAGAAACACTACACATTATCAGAAGTGCTGCAAAATTAAAAAGTGTGCTCAAAATACAAGGCATTAATTTAAGTGTGAATCCACTGCTTGGGGATGTCAAGGCAAGGAGATGCACAACTGGGAATATGCAGGAAGCAAAACAGCTAGACAGTATGGAACACAGGAATTTAGTTGTTTTACTTTTTAATGCTGACCATGCTTTTTGCTCCTGGAAAGATGTACACACAACTATTTGTGTACTGTAATTGAGACTGGAACAACAAAAAGTATAATGGTTCTGCTCTTCAAAACTGCTCATGACACTAAGCCACATATTTTATATTCATTTCATCAAAAACCATACTCCTTTAAAAAATAAATATTAGCACTTTGAGATATGTCCCATGAATCTATTCTATCACTAGCATGCATGCATGTACATATGCACACAATGTGAGTTAGGTTCACAGGGAATAAGCTATCCATATCTTTAAAAGAAGACAAATCCTTGACATAGCTATAGAAGAACATATCAAGTAAATGTGGACTAAAACAACACAGAAGCCACTGCCAACAGTCTTCATGAAACAAACTTTTTCTTCCTATTCTATGACAGATCTGACAGGGAACAATAGGTTTAAATTAAAAATACAGATATCTACCTTCCCATTAGTCACTGACCTAGTTCAAACACAGATTTTTGGCAACAGAGCTACCATAATTAAATTCTCAAACGAAACATTCTGCAGATCACAAGATTTTATACCTACTCCTCCTAAAATGTGTTTATAAGAGAAGTAACTGAGAAGAGCCTTAAGAAACTACTATTTTACCCCATGTCCAGCTGGAACTATTTTTATATTGCTTCAGAGATCATCTTCAACAGTATGTTCAACCACAGACTTGATAATAGTATTTTCTTTTTTCCTTTTAGTAACTCTAAGAAGCACAATTTCACAATCCAGATTTTCAAACAGGATTGCTGAGACCCAAACAATGAACTGGTGGAAGGTTATTTACTGAGAGAGGAAGTAGAGTAATGAAACAGAAAAGTTATCAATGGGTTGATGATGCTTACAATAAAATCCCTCTTCCCAAATGTTAAATGTCATTCAAGTACATAATTAAAATTATGCCTAATGTAGAAAGGCTGAGAGAGAAACTAATGGAAGCACTTACATCCCATTAAATTCACTTGCAAAAATAATCTGAAGAACTGTATACATGCAGAATACTGCAGTATTTAAGAAGATGCAGTATTTACCTCTCACAGAGTTTCCAGTTTAACAATATAATGTTTTTTCACGTAAGCAATTCTGCACAAAAGCCAGATGACAGAGTACAACCCATTCACAAAAGGTTTCATTTTGATGGCTAGACACAGCAGTCATGGTTTAGCACTCAGAAGACCTGACTGAAAAAAGAATGTTTATTTACAGAGACATACAATAGTTTCTTTGCCATTTTCATTCAGTTCTCCCCACCCAAAAAGATGTTCCTTAACAAGAAACAGTTATACAGAAGTACCTTCTGTACCATGTCATACAGAATCAGGCTACACCCACCACTCCTAACACTTGTCTGTGTGCCCTTGAGTCAAACTCTTTCTCTTAAATAGATTCTGGAGCAGGCAAAAGTGGGGGGGAAGAAAAAGCTTTCACCAAATATAGACGTCCCATCAACTGGGAAGAAGTTACTTTGAAGGCATATGATGATAGGAAGGAGAGAATTTTACTAGCTAGCAATAAGCACTTGGAAAACAACTGAATCACAGCTAAGTTAGAGAAAACCAACTAGTGCTAGGGGTAAATATTAAAAAAAAGAAAACTCAAAGCAGACTGTAAGTCTGTAAGACTTCAAGGGAAGGTCTGGATTAAGCATGATACACAGTTTAGAGTGTTGATAACGCTTCTTCAGAAAAGATGCAAAAACTGGTTTTACTTTTTCTGAAATAACCTAACTCAGAAGCCCTTATTATACTCTTGAGTGACAGCAGATCTTCCATTCATTTAGCACCAGTTCTTTGGCTTTATCACTTTTCAGAACAGAACCTGGAGTGGCTTAAATTAAGCCAAAAATCATGTGCTTAAAGTTTTCATGTGCTGTGCCTGTGGAGATGTCAATAACATCTAACTTCTAGAACCAATTCATAAATGCTGCTAAAAACTGACATCTCCAGAGATTAAACATTGTGTTTGTTTCAGTAGCAACTTGATGCTACACAACTCTAGCATCTATATTTATTTAATTAATTTCTAACAACATATTCCACTTTTATACATAACAAGTGGGTGGATTGTTTAACTGCATTTTCAAAATAATTTTAAGAATAAAACCATGGATGTTGCAGTGTTCTTTTTAAAAGTGTGCTGCACACTTAAGAGAACACCCCAGGAGATTAAAATTCTGCTGTGACACTGGGGCACACATATCATTTTACTGTGACGTGGCAGAGATTACCTGCTTCCATTCTTTCATTTATTTTTCAGAAGAATGAAGCTTTCTAACCTTGTGGGCTGTTTTTAGTAACTGACACGTAAAAGAACATCTGCAGCAAATATGTTCATATTTGAGTATAGCATAGGTGAGATTTAGAGACAGTCTTCTGAGGGCAGCAAAGGTTTCTGGTGTTCTTTCTAAACACAAATATTGCTAACATGTCATGTCAGCTGACAAATACGTGGTCAGATATTTGACAGGGAAAAATAATACTGCATTTAAAAATAAAAAATAGAACTGGACTGTGAAAAAAATATAGACAAGGCACACTTAGATCAGGACCAAGAATATAGTTTTGATGAAATTACAGAAATACTTATAATTGTCTCCTGTAAAACCTACTTGTGTTGTAACAATCCTTACATTGGAATCATTAACCCCATGTCAGATGATCCTTGATGTTAAAGAGCAGTAATGCAGAAACAGAACCCAGCATAGTCCTGGCACTGCAAGGACAACTGCTGCTGAAAGAACTTGAAAACCAAGACACACTTTGGCAAAACTGTCATTCAAAATGACAGATTTATGTAGGCAATATACATTTTTCATATTTGCTTCTTCTGACATTGCTGAATTATGAAAAAATTCCACAATGCAACTTAACTAGGCTCACCTGATTAGACTAGGTTTTAGTTGCCCATTTTAACATTTGTATTCTTTCCCCGACCCTTATCACTTATTAAACAGCTGGATGCTGTTTTAAAATATAGGAAACCTATTTCCCTACTAACAAAGATAGATTTCAGAAGCATAAACTCAAAATAAATGGGAAACCTTTTTATTTTTTAACTACATAGAAAACACCAAGAAAAAATGTATGACAGATAGATGTATGCTGAGGTTATGGTAAAGACCAAAGCTAATTTCAGATATGCTTTAAGAATTACATTAATTTTTTGCTCCTTTAATAGGACTAAATTATATGCCAATTATCTGCGTGCCGTGACAGGACGAGCAACAGCAAAAGGTACAGAAAACAGAAAGGTTCTAACAACAGGGGAAGCAAAACTCAAAAGAATTTACTATATTTGACTCCAAGGGTAATTCTACCTTATATTTTAGAACACAGCAAAACAGTATAATATTATATAACTACAAAGGCAAATAGAGAACATTTGAAATTATTCAAAAGTGGTAGTAAGGAGAACAAGTCACAAAACTACAGATTTTGCACCTGGGACGAATAATCCTGAGCATCAGCACAGGGTGAAAACCAACTGGGTCAGAAACCAACAGCCCCAAGGGAAAAAATATATGGGTTAGAGTGGATGCCAAGGGCACATCCTCACTGCTCACAGGGCAAACCACACATGGGAATGTGTTCATTAGAACACAAGCAGAAGCAGATCAGTGAGGCTGCACATGGAATCCCCCATCACATTCTGGGTTGCCAAGTCCAGAAGAGATCAGAACACACAAGAGAGGGTCCAGCAAAGAGCTGCTCAGATGGACATGGCCTACAGAACATGCCCAGTAAGAAGAAGCTGAAGGAGCCAGGTTTGCTCTGTTGGACAAAGAGGAGGTCCAGGGAAGATCTAACAGCAGCCTACTACCACTTGAAGGAATCAAGAGCAGAGAGCTAATAATCTTCTTGCAGTAGCTGCAGAGACTACAGAAAGGACCAATGGTCACAAATCATAGCCTGGAAGTTTTAAATTGTGCAGGGGAATGAAACACTCTTACTCAGAATAGTTATGAAATGTCCTTGAAACTTTGGAGGTTTTAACTCATCCAAAGACATCACTGACCTGATGTAGTGTTGCTAGCATTCATACTCTCAATGGGAATCAAGGACAGAGAGATCCCTCTACAGTTTGTATGGTTCCACTTAGCCACTTACCACTCTGCCATAATGGTTTTAACACTGCCTTCTTAAAAGATCAATGTTTTTCTTGTCTTCCTGCATTTGCTGGCCATCACAAGCCACTGCAAGTGCAGTAAACAATAGATCCTGCTCAGAACAAAATTCTTGTTTTTATTAAGTCTTAAAGACTAAGTTAGTAACTTAGCCTTTAATTCAGCACAAACTATTATTTTTGCCACATTGTACAATAGAGAAACATAGAAATAAAAATAATCACTTAAAATTTTATTTCAGAAGTAGTATATATTTATGAAAGCTCTTGATTAACAGTCCCTCTGGATGACCACTACAGAACCATCACTATTTTTACTCAGACAGACAATAGGAGAGCACAAGTTCCTTTAGAAATAGAGATTATACACAAATTTTAATTTGCCTCAGATAATTTTGTTTAAAGAATATACCTCAGAATTAAATTCCTGAAATCACATACTGTTTCAGGACTCATGACAAACTGCTTTCAATAAAACATTTCACACGCAAAAGAGAATTTTAGTGCTGCCTCAGAAGGCAAAATGGCCATGTAATTTTGTGGGAGGCCACAATGAAGCCTGGAAAAAACAACGGTAAAAAAAAAACAACTGGTGTAATGCATTGGCTAATAAGCCCAAGAGCAAGGATACAGAAGATTATTGCATACTTGTTTTTCTAGACCTAGCATGATACAGGACACCTCTTCCGTGACAAAAAGGCACAACTTTCCTGCAACCTCATCAAATCAGTAACAAAAAAGAATTCAGATTCATTTCTACCCCGCATGAAATGGAAAACACTATGAAGGGGAAAGAAGCATCATCATAAATATGTGGGGTTTGGACCTTTAATAAAGATGTGGTGACTCTGTACCTTCAATAAATCCAACATTTGTTTTGTTAGTAAGTAGAAAACACTTAAATCCCAGAACAGTAAGCAAAATAGTTTAAGTTCACTGACTTGAAAAAACAGTCTTTTATGCTACACAGACCTAAAATAAATACTTAAAAGGAACTAAGAATATGCCACTATATCTTGGTTTTCATTTTCCTTCAGATAGAAGTGCTAGAATAAACATTCATACTAGTTTACATTGCTGTGTTTTTTATGAGGTTAATAACTGAACTGCCAATCAAAACCTGTATAAATACAGCAGTTAAATACCCTCTGCTTTAGAGGCACTTTTATTTACAAGAGAGCTAGCCAAGATTTCTAAAGGACTGCATAGTCTGGTTTGCTTTGATCTCTTAAGCACAAGTTTCTTTATACCTCTTGTTTTGCTATTTATTACACTCTTTGTGTGATCAGGAATGGAAAGAGCACCTGCATAGAACAAAAAAAAAAAAAAAATCAGGAAAAGTGTGACTTAAGAGGAATAATTATGCAACACACAGATCAATAAAGTAACTTGTGAAGAGCACTTCTACAAGAACACTTTTGCTGTGATGATAGATAAAGAAGTATGCATACAATGGGCTCAGAATAAAAACAGGGGACTGGCATTTAACCCAGCATCACAAATACAACCCCGTACCTACAGCAACACATTAATCACCACTCAACTTTGATACACATAGACAAAATTACCTTTATATATATGCATGTATATAAAACTATCTAAAACTGAGTTGAATTATTTTACATATAATTACTATTAACAAACTTTTTTTTAGGACATTGAACTGTGCATATGAGTATATGTACATACAAATGTATGTACACAAAAAGATGTAACTAAAATTAAGAGATATGCATATATGTATCTAGAAAGTTTCCAAGAAACTTTCAACCACTGTCTATAACACTATTATCTTTAATCTCTTACCACAAATTTAGCATTGTAAATTTCAGCTCCAATAATCCACACTTTCTCTCTGGTGGTATTCTGTGAGGCGTAGCTGCTTTTTACTTAGCATAGTTAATGAATAAGGGATACGGATAATATGCACAGATCAAAATAGAATAATTACCTCCATTCATACTAATGAAAACTTTTATCACTACAGGAAAAACTAAATTACCTACTCATGTGGCTAGTTTACACTGATTTTTGTTTTATGGAATGAATTTTACTCACTTGTTAAAACAAACATTACCATTATGCCCCTAATTTATTTAAAGCAAATTAATGAACTGGAGTTACCTTGGGCCAGCATATATAGTTTAAGGATGTCTCACTTTGGGTAAACTCATTCAGGTCATTTTACCACATTCATCTTTCTATTTTCTGGTGCTGACTTAAGACAGGATGTTATGAAGATACTCCCTGTTCAGGAGAACAGATACACATTTGCACAGCAATGATTTAACTGTGTTTTAGGCCCCAGAAATGTGACTGCGATTTATGTGGGTTATTGCTTTTCTGACTCTGTATAGACAAGGTAAGATCTTGAAGTAAAAATGGTTCTGTAGATTTCAGGTATTTTATCAAAAATAGAAAGACACACACTGTGCTCCTAAAACCGGCAGAAATCATACAGACAGGAGTTTCTTCAGCCTCGAGAAGAAAAATCCCAATTTTCTGCTACAGGGGATTTTAGAGTTTTAGTTTAGACCTGCAAAACAAACAGAGTAATTAAGGAAATAACACAGAGGGAAACAGATTTGTTTAGGAGCTTGTTTTCAGTTTGTTTCTGTTTCTGCACAAAACTTTCATAAATTTTACCTTCAACTTACAAGTTAATAGTACCTTATCATCATTATTCTTGCTATAAAGGCACTTAGGGAGCCTGTTCAAAAAAATGTTTAAACAAGCATATTGTTATTGAACTATTAATCAGCAAAAGCCGTAATGGTTATCTGAGTCAGCCTGAACTTTTGCATGTTTTCTTGAGACACTTCTAAGATTAAGTCTTCTAAATCTGTCAAAGTCAATAAAAAAAAGAGAGACTGAGTATTAAAAACAAAAAGTTGAACAAAATAAATGTGGCCTATTTTTGGCACACAGAAGGGCAAGGGGTTTTTTTTCCTTAACAAAAACAACCCCCTCACAAGGCAATGTACTGCAACAAATCCTTAATAACTACTTTGAAAGCATTCACCAGAACAACTGAGGTGCCATGGAAGGAACAGGCTGCAAAAAGTGATACAGAAGGAGCCAGAGGAAAAGCACCAGAGGCACTGAAATGGCTCAGTCACCTCACAAAACCCCACTGTCAGTGACACAGTATTCCAACTGGAGAGCTGCAACAGGCCAATGCTGCCAGAGAAAATCCGCTAGGGAATCACGAATGGGATCCCAGCTCAGCAATCCCAAGCCTTGCCCAGCACACAGGCCAGAGGCATAGAGCTCAGAGAGGCCAGTCCTGTGAATGGAGCCATACGTGCACATCCCTGCTGGAGCCAGCACAAGAGGCTCAGCCTTCCTGGAGCCACGGCCCCAGTCACCACCCCTAACATGGAGCTGGTCCTCAGCTGGCACATGGGAACTTTGCCACTGGTGTGTCTCCATGCTGGCACCGAGCATTTAAGGGCTGGAGTCACTGTGAGCATCCCCTCCAGGCGCTCACCTAAGAGCTATCCCATTTTACCACTCTGATGTGCCACTACAGCCTGACCACGTTAGTACCACCGATGTTTCTTTTGGCTTACCGCAAAACAGGACTGGCCACTCCTCTGTGGGCAACACTGACCCATCCCAAAAGTCCTACAGAGCTTAGCATGACCCACTGAAAATGTCTAACAAGCTTGCTGTTAAGGTTGACAAAACATCCTTGATGTCAGACAGACTTTTCAGGTGCAAAGTTAGAAATCCTGGAAGTGTTAGCCTGACAGGAGTGGGATTCATAACAGGAATCATGTACATACAATGCAGTCTATGTATTTGAAGCTATAACTCAAGAGGAGCTTAGAGAAAAGAAAGATAATATCAGATTGATTTAGTTTAGGAAATAATATTACGAAATGTGAGGTTTGCATGGGAGCATTCACTTGTTAGTGATTTCCTCTAACTTTTCACAGCGTTAAATGTGATTCTTTATGGTCTTAAAAACCTTAACATTAAAGAAAAAGCATATAATTTAGAAGATAAAATAGACCAACTTAAGTGTTTTTAGAAGTTAATTTGATTTCACTCAGTGACCTTCAAGTGTGCGAGCAACCACTTACTGAGAAGTGCTGAACACTCAACTTGCAATAAAAACAAGGAAAGCAGAGGGCAGTCATGCAGGGCATCTTCATAACCTGTTAACATCTACATAGTTTTCATCTTATTGTAATTAAAAGATAAGTTTCCCCCTTGCAGAGTTTGAAGTCATTAACATCTATTGACAGCTATAAATTAAAATAAAGACAATGTAGACAGCAAGAAAAGTTTTCTTTCTTTACAAACAGATCTAAACCAACACTGAAAACATGGCAGCATTCATACTCCAATTCCAGGCAGCATGAGTATTAACTCCACAGAAAATCTGTGTTGACAACAAAATATTTTCCTGCATATGCATTATCCCTTCACTACACTATAAATACATAGGAGATTCCCTCCTCCCAAGATGCAAATATATACATATATACACTAGTTTTGAAATGTAAAAATCATCAGGTTGCACAGTATCATCTCAGCCTTGCTTAAAATCCTGGTTTTTAATTTAAGAGTTGAAGTTTTCCTTCTTGAAACCTCCTCCACCAAAGGTGAGAAGCAGAGGGAATTTTCCCACTTCTCACTCTTTCTTTTAATCCCAGCCTATACCTGAGGCCACTGGTCACTCTTCCTAAGGACTTTGCAACATTTGCATTCCAAATCAAAACAATTCATTTTCACATAAACCAGGATGATCCTTTTTTATTACCATAAAGACTGAAACTTGTTCTAAGTCAAATGACAAACTGCCTCAAAGGCAATTCCTGATCATGCTTATCCTTTGAGATGGGGGGGGGGGAAGGGGGAATTTAAAAGAAAAAAAGTCTGAAATACCAAGAATTAGATAAGAAGAGTCTTATTAAATATCTGATGACAAGTATCTTGTTCACTAACGAGCAGTAAATTAGCATTGTACTACAGACCAAAAAGATATCTGACATATACATATATATATATGTGAAAGTACCACTATTATTACTGTAACTCCTTTGGACAGAAAATAATTCCTCTATGATGAGAAATTTCATTTCAAAATTAATTTCAGCTAACTGCACATGTAAGTTATTTTCATTTTCAGGTCTGCATTAACTATCATAATACACATATAGATTCATATCAAGACATCCTAATTTTTTATGTGACACTGGAAACTACAATCAACTACAGCAAAAATCTACTGTAGACGATTTGCAATCTGTAGCAATACTAAGACAAAAAAGAAATGACCATGAAAGAAACAGAACTATGAAGCACACACTACACTCCAGCTTCTTCAAAAGTGCATGGAATGAGCAAATCTACATTGCAAATTGACTGCACAAGAAAAAAAGAAGTAGCTATTTAATCAAAAAAGTCATTGGCATACAGAACTCCTTGCTGTCCAAAGTCCCATTCAATCAATTCACATTAAACCAAGCACAGTACTCAGGTCTTCAATGGGCCCCTCGGGGTGGTGCCTCCAAGAGAGCTGCAGAGGAACTTTTTATAAGGGTCTGTAGGAATAGGATAAGAGAGAGTGGCTTTACACTGACAGAGGGCAGGATTAGATCAGATATCAGGAAGGAATTCTTCACTGTGAAGCACTGGAACAGGTTGCCTAGAGAATTTATGGACGTCCTGTCCCTCAAAGTGATCAAGGCCAGGTTGGATAGGGATTTGAGCAATCTGGTCTAGTGGAAGGTGCCCCTTTCCCTGGCAGGGGCATTGGAACAAGCTGTTCTTTCAGTTCTCTTTTAACTGATGTCATTCTATGATGCCAGAGCAGGCAGAGGGAGGATGTGCCTGGAAGCTGAGACTCTCTCCTGAGTCACTGCCGGGGTGGAGGGCAGATCCCAGGGCACAGTTCAGGTTCTGAACAGCAGTGGGGCTGGGGGACAGCTCACAGCTGATCCCACCTTAGCCAGGCAAGCCAGGATGCAGGAGGCACAGCAATATGAAGTGTCTCAGTGCACCAACACAAACACCTGTGCTTTGAAGGGCTCAGAAAAGGGGGGGTATTTTCTCTAAAGCACACCATGATGTGTCTGTGCAGAACACACTTTCTGTAACCAACTATCAACGGGCACAATGCAAAGACTTCTTTCCAACCTTCCTCAGTACTTTGAATTTATCTGGCTAGAATTACATTCCAAGTCTTGTAGATTTTAAATTATCATAGCATTTAAGAAAATTGTATTGCCAAATCAAGTATATGAAATCTAAACTAAACCCTCTGTAAGAAAGTGCTAACTGGGCCATTTTACAAATGTAAATTCTCTGAAATTCAGAACATCATTTAGCCAAATACACACCTGTACACCTATATACAGACACCATCACACACACTTGCAGCAGCATTAGAAGTTTTGACACAATCTTTCTCAGAAAGTGAAAAGCCAGAGAAGAGTTCTAACTTTATTTTCCCTAGAAGAAAAAGCTCAACATGGATAGTTACATGGACCACTGTAAAGAGCCTTCACACAACTCCTCTCTCTTCTACTTGCAAGACTGCAAACAGCTGTTATTTTTTCACATATTAATTTTCCAACTCATCATCTTTTTCATCTATGCTAAAATTAAAAAGATGCATCAATACTTCATGTTCCAGCAAAGCTTTATGAAAAGTCTACACAAACCACCCCAACTCTATCGGTATTATAGGAACTCTTTCTGAGAAACCAGTCAGAAAGTCCATCCTTTTTTAGAGAGATGCCCAGAACAACCCAGTAATAACCTAATTTCCTGCTGACACAAAAATGACAGATTTACCCTCCTAATCTGCAGCCTAGATTAGGAAACCTAGGTAGAGTCCTAATGGGAGAGTTGGTCTCTGGACAGACTGTCCCTTAATGTAAACAGAACACCTTCAAGGCAACAGAACAAGCATTCTAAAGCCAGGTGACTTTCACAAAAGCTCCTATAGATTCAAGGTGTGAAAATGCCAGTGTGTCGCAGACACCTTTTCATTAAAATCCTTTCATTAGGATTTTTCCTGCTGTGAAGTTTCAGCAACAAGATGTAAACAATGGTTATCTGCTGCTGTGGAATGCAGCAGGTCCATCTGTGATTGGCCCATCTTGGATGTTTATAATTAATGGCCAATCAAGGCTGAGCTATCTCAGACAGAGTCCGAGACACCTGGCTTTTGTTATCATTCTTTTCTATTCTATTCTTAGCTAGCCTTCTGAGGAAACCTTTCCTTCTATTCTTTTAGTATAGTTTAATGTAATATATATATATATATATCATAAAATAATAAATCAAGCCTTCTGAACATGGAGTCAAGATTCTCATCTCTTCCCTCGTCCAAGAACCCCTGTGAACACTGTCACACCAGTGCTTTGGAAGTGGGGAAAAAATTACTTGGTTTTAATACATGAATTTTGTTTGAGCAAAACACTCCTGGAGTTTAAAGCTCCAGAAGAGAAGCAGCCAAGCACAGCTGCACCCAGGGATGAGGCTGCAGGGAGCTGTGCAGTAATGGTGACACCTCGTGGTGCCAAACCACAGAAACACAGACCTCTCTCTTTCCAAACACAGCCCACCTTATACCCACCTGTGGGGCTCCTGCAGAGACAGGAGCTACAAATCAAATCTCTGCCTGCTTTCACACCTCCTGTATCTCACAGACCTGTCTTAAGAAGTGTCTTCCTAACCCCTGTGCAGTTTTGACAAGCACACATGGAAAACAGCAGAAGTGATTTCATGCAATGTTTAATGCACAACCACTAAATGAACTGATGAAGAAAGTCAGCCCAGCTTTAACATCTTTTGGTTAAAATGAATATAGAGAAATTACTGTAAAAAAAAGTTTCAGAGAAGCAAGTCAACAGGGCCAGTTACATAAAAATTAACATTGTCATTAAAAAATTTAATTGACCACCATAAAATATTCCTTTCCTTTGTTCTGGTATCTCCCATATCCACCAGAAGCTCAAATGCATTACTTTCTGCACCTTCACGCACAGAAATCTCAGATTCCACAGATCATCACACTGCATGCATTTAAGAAGTCACTTTGCCTCCCCACTGCAGAAGTTAGTGCCAAGTTTTTCCCAAAGATACAAGTTTAAAAAAGCAGGGTGTCTCTTTCAGTAAGTGCTCAATATAAAAACTAAAGGAAAAAAGCAACTTTAAATGCTGTTATAAAACCAAAGTAGGAAGGCAAGAAGTGAAAAGCACTTTTTATTGCTCTGCTTGAGCTTCAGGAGGGTTAGAGGAGTGAATTTAGAATTGACTTGGGTATGTGACAAAACAAGAATAATTTCATGCAGTACAGCAGCTAACATTTCCAATTGTTTTGGGGAAAGAGTTCTTTTCTAAGGGAAATGTCCCTCCAGTTTCCCACCTGTATTTCTTCCTCATGTTCATACATGCACAGTAACTAAGTTTTTCAAGAGACACCTGAAATCAACTATATCACACAACTAAAATGGCATCTATGTAGCATCTAAAAGATGACAGATCAGTATCATCCCAAGACATCTAGTTTTCCAAAATATGCATGAAAAATTTATTAGTTACACGGATCAACAGTAAGTAACCACTATAAAAAGGGTGGAATTTCTGAAGGTAAATTGTAACAATTGCCTTCTTTCAGAAACTGCATGTCTTGCCTGTGATGTGAAAATCCATTAGGAATTTCTGAAATGGTTACCATAATATCCATACCATGACCACTCTACAGCCCCACGGGCTTACCCAGGAATACTTTTTAATGAGTTTATTCTACATCCAGGGTTATTTTCACATCCCTCCTAGAGCAGAAACCTCAGTTACAGAGAGCAGGGCATGGATATGCTTCGTTTGCTGAAAAAGCTAAAGGAAGAGGCCCAAAGAAAACATAGGGGTCCTTGTGCAGTAACTGGAGGGTGCAAAGAAACTGGAATGCTCAGGACTGGGGAGTTTTTAAGAGTCAGAGGAGAATTGTTTTTACAAAGTGAAATAGTAAGGGATTTGAAGCAGGACTACAGAATCCAAGGCCAGTATCCCTTGGAAGAGAAATGGCTCTGCAAGCTCCAATTTTTAGAGCTTTGAGGAAAGAGATATGAGAATGTTCTAGAGCAGGAAGACTAAAGGGAAAATCAAATAAGTAGGGGTGAAATTAACTCCAGGCCTGCTCTAGAAGGACGTGAACACATGTGTAACCACTGTACCTCTTCTCCTTTACCCCCTTTCTCTTTGCTCTCAAGAACAATAGGTCTGTTTTGTGACCATGAGAGCCTCTGGCTTTGGGAAGAGCCACTGGTAGCAAAACCTCCCAGCAACATTCCACTCCTGTTAAATTGCACCTGAGTACAAATTAACTCTGTGTTTAACAACAGATATTTTTGGCCCTACCACTTACCTCTTGGCAGCACGGTTTAAGCACAGCTAGATGTTCTTGTAACATCGTGATTCAAATATATCCATAAAGCAAGCAAAATGTCCAAATTGCTGTTGGCTAAGGTCATGTTTTGCAAACTTCTAACTGATACCAAGTGAAGCTTACCTATTTTTTTTGGAATTTTCATCTCTCTCTCTTTTAACTCCAAAAATTCTTGTAATCAGAGCACTAAAAAGAAGCGTAGATGAATTTCGTACCTAGAGGAAAAAATAAGAACTATGCTTGAAAAATCCCTTTGAAAGGTATGATTTTTTTTAAAACACAGCCATTAATGTACAGTCAAAAAACTAACAGCTGAGTGAAAAGCATGCTACAGGTCAGCATAGGAAACTATTAATTCAGAGCATCCTTCCAATGAAGATGGTACGACTGGAAAGGTCAGATTCTTTGGAGATATCTATCTTTATTATAAAGAACAGATTTTTAGTGGTTCAATGAATTCACCCTTATGCAGAGCAGATCATGAAGTGTTCTACCTGAACATACCATATGGGATCTTCAATTCAAGAGCAAAGTAACAGTGAGAATGAATGCAAATGCACTTCTTACTAGCTAAGTGCACTGACTCAAAATTTAACAGCCAGAGAGACTTTAACCTATAAGGTAACCTTTGTCCCTACTTTTTGTGGACACCAGCACTTCTCACTAAGAAAAATTAAACAAAACCAAAAAACAAGACCAAAATTATTACTTTTTTGCAGGTCTACATTATTTTTACTGTACCTTAAAATATTACATTCCAGAAATTGTGGTACTGCCATTTATAAACATGACCAAAGCTTCACTGAACAGGACCACTCTATATCCTGGTAAACTAGAGAAGAAAAATTAAGAATTAACTTACTGCCCAGACAGGTGACATAAACCCTAGAATTGATGCTTTAATTCCATCTGCAACATAAGGCATGATGTTTTCACCTAAACGTGTATCCCTGTACAGTGCCCGGAGGATATTTAAAGCATGAACCTGTGGTGGGAGAAGAAATATATGAAAAATATAGATTCATTAGTAAATATCTTAAATTTCATTTATGTAATTACAACAGTAGTAGAAGATGCAAAGCAGAAACAATCTATATACACATTTACAGCACTTTATTTCCATATTAAATACAAGCAATACTGCTGCTTAAAAATGCATTAAAATAGTGCTGCAGTAAACACTGTTAATAGCAGTTACAGTTTAAAAATATATTCCTCTAACAACTATAGTCCAGGCATTGCAAGTGAAGGCCAACATTCTTTTATCCTTAGCTTATCATGGCTGTAAAAATAACCTTTGAAGTTCAGAATAATCTTTTCCAACATTCTTCACATGCTGTGGATACTGTGAGAAAAAATAAACTACAGCTCACAGGAGGGCAATATTAAGCTAAAACTGACAGCCAGGCTTGCTCTGCCATGTGGAGCATTTTCTGACATTTCTCTACCCTCTGTAAGGGAAGGTGGTAATACATGTAGCTTCACAGACTTTGACAAGGCTACATAAATTTATACCAGCAGAAAATCTGGCAGAGTCATTAGGACATCCTTCTGTGTATTGGGAAAAAATTATAGCTTGCACTTACAAACAGACAGAAAGTAAATGACAACATGTTGAAGATAAAGGTCTTGCCTTTAAAATAAGTTTTTTTAGTATTCCAAATGTATGTACTTAAGTTTTAGAAGTTACTAAGTATGACTAAAATCAGTTTTCATGTAGTGTTTTACTATGAATCATGCATAAATAACTAATTTATTTACTTTAAATGTAAGCAAAGCTTGCTTGTTCAACTACAAACTTGCAAAAAGGAAGTTACTTATCTTTCTGTTTAAAAATATACTCTAGGCAGTAAATTGCTCACATATGACTTCATTGGCTGTACTAGAAAAAAACTATGGAATTATGCCCAATCCACTTTTTAGTATGTTTTACAGTTAACTTTATAACCTCTACACATGCAAAGCTTTTAAAATCTAGCTATAGACAGTAAGAACAGAATACCCTCATTAAAAACACACACTCTCCTTAACTGCTTGAAATGGTGTAAACACACTTTTGACATTTGCCTTTTGAGGAGAGGCTGAATTTTACCTGTGGAATCACACTTAAAGATTCATTCAAAGGTGCAGCCAGAGATATCAATTCTTTCATTGCCATTTTCAGCAAATCTGCTTTGCCCTTCTTTGGTTCTGATGCCAACAAAGCCTATAGAAAGGAGAAAAAAGTATTTAAAAATCAGGTGCTTCTAGCCATTATTCTGCACTACCAGTTCTTCTCTCATTCCTGTATTTACCATATCAAGGCCTAGCTTCTGACCATACAGAATGACTAAGAAAAATTAACAAAAAATGAAGTTTCAGTTTCAACTCAGCTTTGTTCAAAGCTTGTCAGTATACAAATCATAGCATTTTGGACAGCAAAAGTATCTGCTGTTCTACATATACTTACATTTCCTAGTATGGATTTTTTTTAAGGTTAATAACATCTATAGGAGATGACAAGGGCTGGCCAAATAATAAATTCTGGTCTGCAACACAGGATAAAACAAGCAGCACATTTTTGAAATAAGGGAAGAGACACATCCCTCTCCAAACAGTATTTCAGTGGATTGGACATCCAGCTGAGATGAAAATACTCTAAATTAGCTTCTCTAAACTTCAGGACTGAATTTAGAACAGCCTCTCTCTTTATCTAGTAGTTCCTGTTGAATTTTTCCAAGTTAGGACAAACGTATAATCATAAATCATTTATTACCAATAGAAGATTATTATCTATTTGTGCTTTGGGGCCTAGAGTCTGTTCAGCATCAGTAAGAACCAAATGAATTTCAGAGTTTAGGCAGAAACCCAAGAGTAGTTTCTGTCAGTTTATCAGTATCATTAACAATAGGAGAAACAGAGGGCAGGTGAGGAAAAAAAAGGTGTTCATGAAGTATGAAAGAGAGGAGAATGACCTGAAGACTAAAATTTCATAATGTTAAAGCTGAAAATCATATTTTCCCACCCACTAACTGGAGCTGCACCTTTGCACTATTCAGTAATAGCATTCTATTTTAAAGAGGTCATGGAATGGTTATAACTAAAAAATTACATATTCTCATTAAAATAGATGTATTTAAGGTCACAAGAACACAGCACAGGATGTAAGTAGCAAAGAGACCACACTGCAGTAATAAAATAACCTTCTTTTACTGCTGTTAGGATACACATTACAGCTCATATTTTATTATCTAAATGCCACAAGGCATTGAAGGTTCAACTCATTTTACTGAATCTATGGACACATTCAAAACTATTTCCAAAGAACACTACCACCTCTGTTTACTATAAAATTACAGTATGAAAACAGTTTATTTCAGACTAATCCCAATGTTAATTTTAAACTTTGCTGTTAATTGACTAAACTCTGTACTCTTCCAGAGCTGTCAAAAAAGCAGCCTCTGACCTATTTATCCACAATACAAGCTTTGCCCTATGGAGTCAGTAGGCCAACTGCAGACTACACATGCAGTGGGATATCACTGGGTCCTTCTAGTCCTTACAGTAACCTAAATTTTTACATAAAAGACTGATTCAAACACGCTGCTTTTCCCCCACGTTGTCAAGATTAAAACTAGATAATGTCCATCAGATTCAAACTGTGTGGTGTGAATGGGGAAACCAGAAGACATGAAATCACCAAATTCCTTCTGCAGACAATTTACTCTTAGAAGTGAGAAAGATATTTAAGTGCTGAAATGGAATAGGAAAAATGTCTCTAAAACCAGTGCCCTACTTCTGATCTCTGCTGCCTTGGACACACATCTAGCAAAGCCAGGAGCAGGCTGTGACTGACATTAGAGGTCAGACAGAAGCTGGCTGCCTCAACTTTCTCAGGGCAAACTCAGAGTAGAAAACAAGCAAGATGAATTATTCTGGCAGGGAGAGCTTGCTCCCAGCAGTCCCTCAGGTCCTTGGAACGTGCTTGAGACTGTACTTCAGAGAGTGGAGAAAGTTACAAACCATACTGTTACTCTTGGACTCCTGTCTTAGAAAACTGGTTGAAAATCAAGATTATGGAGGTTAATTTAGGGGAAAGCAAATATGGCTGCTTTAAGGAACAAAGGAATGAAAATAGGTGAAGTGTAATCTGCAAAACCAACTCTGCAGTGACTGACCCCACAAGGATGTAGATGAGGTGCTGCATACTAATGTGGGGCACTCAGCAAGAAGTGACACATCAAGCAGACACAAAACACTGCCATCCTGCCATCAGTTCTGAACTTGGCAGAAGTCAAAGGGGCTGGAGCTGAAGGCAACACAGGGAGTGGGAACAATGTGGGAGCATGGCCCCGCATTCTCAGATAGAAGTCTTCAGCGATGTACTCCTTCATTGCACTTGAGACTCCAGTCAACACCAGTCAGTGTGACACTATTACTTGTGCTTTATTGCTGGTGTGTGGCCTTCCCAAGTTCTTTCCAGTCTTTAACAGGCCACCATTTTACAATTCTGTGAAGGTCTATTCATATTCTACTTCACACTGAAGCAGCACATAGTTAAACTCTTATTTAATCTGTGAATTAATTTGTGAGTTTGCCAGAATTATTACAGTTGTATCACAAAGTCTAAACACAGTCTTTAGAAATGCCCTTGAAATCTACCACAAGCCAAAAATCTCAACAGTCAATTGAACTTAGATGCCAAACACAGCTTAATTACAAACAACTTCTTGGTTGCACAAAGGCAGTAAAAGTCTGTATTAAAAAACCCAAATAATTATTTGATCAAAAGGGGTTGAAGTGGGAAAAACAAATATGTAATTTCCTTTTTTTTTTTTTTTTTATGTCCTTTCTGGAGAATATATTTAAATCAGAGGCAGCGACACAAGTTTGTACCTGTATGTAGAATGGAATTCCTGCACTCCGTCGGGTTGCACACAGTGTGGAAGAAGGATCACAAGATTTGATTTCTTCTAACACACAGCTTAACCAGTGCTCTGGCATCTTGTGCAGACTCTCACTGTTACATCTACATCAAACAGATACATAAGAAACATGAAACAAGTGAATAAAACAAGGACTAAGTCAAAGAAAGCATTGAGCAACCTGAATAAGTATTTCTTACTGTATGTTAACATCTCCAAGCACATATACAGATTTTTATTATGAAATCAGTTTAAATTTAAACAAAAGTGGACATGTTTTCCAGTGTTGGTACAAATAATATCAACCCTACTTATTAAGTGCCACTAGCAAAATATATTTAACTGTACAGAAAACAAGATTCTGTGCTTGGCTGCAACAAGTCTCTTCTGCCAAAAATTATTACCATGTTCTGGAGAAAAAAGGCAAGGACATATGCACATCAGCCACTGTGTAGGAAGTGACACTTCACAAATTCATATCTCTGCTGCCACACAGTAGCTGATGTGTGCCCCTTTATGCTAACTATTATTGGTGTTTATAAACACACAAACTGAAACTGAAGCCCCTCAAAGTAAGTACACATTATGTAAATAACCCTGCAAGCCTCGGAGCAATGGAAGGAATTAAAAACAAGACATAGTGCTGTTTTCAATACTAAGTCAGTCAAACTTTTCATAAAGCACCTCAATTGCTCTCCTATCATCAAATACTCCTCCTCTGCAGTTATAAAACTCAGCATTGCCTGAAAGCAAACAACTTCCAAGGACAAGGAAAAACTCAAATCTACTTCAATTACTGGTGCTGTTCAGTTCAATAAAATGTACCACATTCAGTGTGCAACACCAGTCCATTAATCTTATGTCAATGTTCCAAAAGGCTCATTCATTGTTACAAAAATTTCTATTAACAGGACATTGTTATTAAAACCTGTCACACTGGTTTGATAGGTGATTAAAAGTAGAAGAAATAATTCACCACTGTGGGCAATACAGCTGCAACTATCTCAACCATGCACAACTTGCCTTACCTAAAAATATAAACTATAATTAAATTCATGATGAGGTAGTGAGACCTATGTTAAGACTACAATCAAGTTTTCTACCTGGGTGACCTGAAATAAAGAATTTAAAAGCAGAGGTAAAAGGCAGCAGGTACTGGTGTGAAAACCAACATCTAATGGAAGGTCTACATATACTCCCTTCTTCATCCTCCTCTTATTAAAGGAAGAATTTACATTGTCTAAAAAACCTGATCATGAACAACAAATGAGGCTTTAATGTGAAGTGAAACGCTCCTTTCCTTCTTCTACAAAAAAACACAGAAAATTAGTAATGCAGAAACCTGAGGTCACAGGAAGTGCCAGACAGGTCAGCAGAAGACACAGGACACTTCTTACTCTTCAGTAATTCCTGCAGGATTTCCACCACATTTCCTACACTGCTGCCAGGCATTCTCCCATTTTTTAAGGGCAGCACCTCTTCAAAAGGGCAGTCAGATTGCAAAGCACCAGTCCAGAGCTCAAGAGGACCCAGGCTTCACAAGCAATTCCTCACCTCATATCATGGCATTAAAGAAAGGCACTCCCTACCCCAAGCCCATTGCAGAGGCAGTCAGATTAACCTGGAAACTCACTCTGAGTTCTCTTTTCCTTAACTACTCTCTTTCTTTTGCTGAAAAGTGTTTGCCTTTGCTTACTTTCAGGATGCATTCCTTTGCTCAGTTTTGGATACACAATGAGGATACAACTCTAGTACTGAGACCACACAAAATTTCTTACAAATCTCCTCCATGAGTCTCAGCAATTAAGACACTACTTTGCAGTTCTCTTCATCCACATCAACACATTCTGCAAAATCTGCACCTTCTGATCATGGAGACACCTGGTCTTACCTCCCTAGCTAAGCAGAATTTAAATGTCTCCATTCAATCACTCAAAGAACAGTGCTCATCTCTCTTCAGTATGTTATCTTAGTATTAACATGAACACCCCATGAGAAATACCTACATCTGCTGGAGTGCAGAGAAGCACAAAGTAAAGCATTAAGGAAATATTTAGAATTTGCTGTGTAGCACACTGAATATTTTATTCTTAAGTAAACTGAGGGATACTTCTCCTCTCAGTATTAGTAGAAAGAGGAGAAGCATACTCAAGTCAAATAAACTTCAGACTCCCTTAAAGCCATACTGCTTTGATCCTGCCACAAGTAATTCTACCTTGTTCAGTCACCCACCAATGCACTTTTATTTATTAGAAGGTGAAAGAGTTACTGCTGTAGAGCTAGAAACATTAGAGACTATTGACTTTGCAATGGAGATGACTACTCCCTTCCATTTGGCAGCTCTGTCTCCTTGTGGACTGGCAAGGAGAATATTGTCGTAAGAAGCAGCTGGCCCTAAATTTTAAGAATAACGAAGCTTTACTATATAAAAATTAAGGCCTCAGGATGAAATGTCATTTTACAGAATGAAATTGTAATTATTTCTACCAGATCAAACAAATACTGTTCCTAATGAAAACGCAACACAGTAAGTTGATACACAAATTACTTAAGATGCAGAACATTAAGTGTAATCCACAATTTTCTCTCTGTTCATCTGTCAGTTTAAAAAATTTCATAAACGCCCCAAACCCCTTCTGTGTTCAGTATCACTGAGTACAAAAGCCTGAAAATCCTAAGTTAAAGCTAAACTCCTCTCCCTAAGTCATATATCTGTATTTTCTCCTATCTGAAATAAATGGTGTGTTAACAATGGGTCCATCTTGAATTTGGCCTTCCTCGATGCAAGTGCCTTGTGGCATAAACATCACATGAGCAGAAGCATTATTCTACATGTGTATATCTAGAATTCAGTGATTCCAATCACTGTAAGCAGTTCCTATCTAGGGAGAAAGTGGGTTTCTTTCACCATTTTTTTCTCTCTCAACAGGCCTGCAGTATTACTCTTTTTCACATAAGTAATGTAATTCCCATTTTTTATAGACACTATACTGCCCCTGGTACTTCTGAGACCAGAATCTAACCTCAAAAACACATTACTATTCAAGGTATAAGTCTGCTTTTAAGAACAACTCCTCTGAAACTACAAAGTCCTTCCACTTGCATCCTCCTTTTCATAGCATCTACTCTATAAGAAACAAAATTTTCCAGATTATATAGGTGCATTGAGTTTCTCTATGGGCAAAGCAGAGCAGAGAGAACCTTGGGTGGCTTCAAAATTTCAGACAGTATCATTACCCCATATCTCTCTCACACCAAGCAGGAAAAGAAACAGGAGGGGAAACATTAACAGTGTTAAAAATTAATACATCTTCAACCTGAGCAGTGCCTTAACATTGTATCTCATGCTTCCTTATGTCATGTATTTCCTAACACTACAAGCATCTCAATATATAAGAGCAGTGTTTGTCCCCCACTTTCCTTCTCTCCCTTCAACACTCTTTCCTTCACATCTGTGATTATACTTTTAGCAAAAGTTATTTACAATATTGGTAAGTTTCACTAGCAAGTCCATTAGCGATATTCCCATTTTAAAAGTCTTCCTGGCAGATCATAGCAAGCTGGGAAAGCAAAGGGTAGCAGTCACTTCAGAGCAAAAAAAATGAGATAGAAGCAGAGTTGGCTGCTAAGGATTAGCTTTCCCCAAAAGAAATATTACAGAAGACCAGCCACTGAATAGGTACAGATAAGTAATTTTCACTGATACTGACAGATAAAACATTTTTAAAATAAAAGCATGATTTTCATCATGCAGTAAATTACAGCTTCCCACAAAGCTGTTATGAACCTAACTTACTGCATCCCCTAAAATAGTGCTCACCACTATTTAGGTTCCAATCAAACATTTGAAAGTGTCCAAAATAAATTATTCCTAAGTAAAAACATTGCACTGTATGACATTACTCTTCCCAAATCTCACACTTGCATTCTGCAACTTTAGTGAAGCAAAGCACTACCACCATAACTATGCAATACCATTTCAGATTTCCAGAAATCTACCTGATCTCTCAGCAAAGAGATCACTGAATAAAAGAAATGCAAAGCAGGCAAAATGTCATTTGGGACAGAGAAATGGCTTCAGTAATTACACGAGATTCAAGTTTTCAAGTTTAAACAGATTTCTGACTTTCCTGACCCACCATGTTATCAGACCAAATGAAGATTTTTTTAATTTCTCCAGGCCTTTGACAGGAAATACTCTTTAAAAATATACTGCTTATTTCATGGATATGAATGTTGCTTGTTATGTAACTGTATGGTTTTCTGAAGGCGCAGCTGCAGGCAACATTAAGCAGGCATGAAAAAGGGAGCAGTACACTCCCAGAAGGAGTATCAACGGGGAAACAGAAGAATGGGAACTTGCATATTAGAGCAGACTCAGCAATTTACATCTCAATTTCAAGACAGATCAATTTCATCAGGTTTCTAAGAAATCTCTGCAGAGGAAATATTTTTCTTTCACCACTAACTCAAACAGGTCTGAATACCATCATTCTGTCAAGAAAAAAAGTCTGCTCTTGGTTCTTATAAGGACTGGAGTTTAAGGGTTGTACAGCTAAAAGAACGGTCAGATAAAGACACTTCAGCAGAAAGTCTTTAAAAAAGTGCTTGGCTAGAAATAAGTGAAGGACTATGTTCAATTGGAGTCATTCATACATGCCTGGCACAATCTTAGTGACAGATTTTTCACTGTGTTTTACAGAAAGAACAAATTCAAGCATCAGGGATGCTTCTGCACATCTAGAATTCAATCCTGTTCAACAAGGTATCATGCAAAGCTGTACATTATTATAAGCTGCCCCAGACAAAAGCTTTCTCCTCTGGCATTTGTGGACACAGCAGTAAATTAATACAGATTGTGACACACATGCTCCAGGACTGCCCATGAGCCTCTCAGCTATGGAGAGAGGCAGGCCAGCTGAGATTCACTTGCAGAATGGAGCCCCCAGCTGCAGCAGGGGACATGGAAAGACTCCATGACAATCAACAGACCTGCAAGGCAGCTGCGCTCACCGAGACTTAATCCCTCCCTTTTGGAGGAGAGTCTCAAAATATTCCTCATGTCCCAGGAGTACCAAATCAAAGAGTCATTTCCTGTTCTGGTATCAGTCTCCTTTCTCCTTTGTTTTAACTACAAATATAAGCCTTGAGACCTGTAGTTCCTGGAAAATATTGTCTTTCGTTGAAATGAATGTACATCCACAGAGCTGCTCTCCAGTTCTTATAAATCTTTTTTCCCAAAGGAACACTTGCTCTGCTTGAAGTATCTTAACTTTAAAAATGCAAGGCAGTATGGATAACCAAAAAAATTGTAACAGACATCTGCTAATTCAAAAGAGGAAACTTCCTTAATTTTGGAGGGCTTTTGTTTTGGATGATACATACATATCACTTAATGTTTGAATAATTTTCAGGCAGCAGAGTTCTCTTGGGCTTGGCTCTTCATTTTCCAGCCTAACACAAGGCTGCTGTTAAGTGAATTGTGCTCCATTAAATACAATGGCAGAAAGCAGGAGAGGCAACAAACACATCAACAACTTTTCCAAAATCTAGGCATATTTGCTCTATTCTATTTGCCTCAGCTTTTAAAAGAAATTTTAAAACTGAAAATCAAAGAAAAATAGTGAGTCTGCTATAAACTGACTGCATGTTTTATATGTTTTCCATTATTCCCTGCTTTTTACTTTGCCTTTGCTACAAGGGAGTCCTGCATATTGACTGGGATCAGACCAGTGGGGCTGTACCTGCCTGGATTACCTCCTTTATCCTCCCAAATTGACTCATGGTTGCAAAAGGTCTGTTTATTCAAAAAAAAACAACCAACAAACTGTATTACTCTGATGGCCAGACTCTCTCTTCACGTTGATAGGAGAAAACTTATATCACCTAAGAACTTTCTTAACCAAGCTTTCATGGTATAGAAGAACACCCCAGTGTTTAAATAAGGAAACAAAATTTTCCAAATGATATAGGTGCACTGAGAAGGGTTTGAGACTTCTCTATTGGCAAAGCAGAAACAAAATAAGGAAACAAAATAAGTGCACATAAAACCTATGGGCAGGCAAGAAGATAAGTAATAAGTTTATTTTTCTGAGTAAACAACCAAGAGTAAAGCAAGGTTGTGTGAGCACTTAAACTCCTCAAGCCAATCTGAAATCCCTCAGATTGCTAACACTTGAAAGAAAAAAACGTAACTTGGAGAAGATATCACAAGAGAGGCATGGCATGCACTTTACCATCCCTCTGGCACACAGAATCAACACCACCACATGTCAAATACCATTATCATAGCAGTGCTGCTACACAGATGCAGCAGCCTCACCCAGCATCCTGTAGCAGAGACCAAGCCTCAGCTCTGCTGGGAAAATCATCTGAAGGGGCACACAGTGAACCTCATCAGCCAGCCAGTCTGTACTAAAAGCACCAAAACTGTTTCCAGTATGAAATAAAGAAGAAACAGATCTGCACCTCAAACTGGCTGAGGTGGGGGAAAAGGGGAACATTGGTTACTTAACCTAGCATTGGTGTGAAAATAAGGTACTTCAAATTGAAAATCTGTCTCTCAAATTAAAAAAAAAAACCAAAAAAAACCCACAAAAAAAACCAAAACACCAATCTCTACCTAGTCAGTTGAAATTTTAGTTTGTCTTATTAAAACATGGATGGGATATAAACACTGTATACCACAAAGAAATATAACCAGCACTTGAAATCAGTAGCTAAGCATGTAATGGAAATTCCAATGATCTTGCCCAGACCTCAGGACAATTCTGCCCATTTAGTTCTTCTAGGAAACGATAAAGTTACAAGGGGAAAGAAAAAAGCGAGAGTGCATATCACACCCTGTGATGCACTGTCAGGTAGTCTTCCAAATGTCACAATAACCAACTCTGTGACAGGTAACAGAAGTTTCCAAGAAAATGTCCTGGCTAAAGCAAAAAGTCTGGCATACATTTTCATAAAGGACCAGAAAAAGGGAGTGAAATGGAAGAATTCTACACTCCTACTTTTCCCAAGAGCTTTTAAGAGCTGTTCAGGAAACTAAGATGCCAGAAATGAAGAAAAATGCAGCAAGCATTATATGTGTGTATCATTTTTCAATGCCTAAGCACCATCTCTAACCATAAGTATTGTAGTCTAAGTCACAGACATCATGTAACTGTAATAATCGTGCCTACTCCAAACTTAAATAAAATCCACATGAAAGCAAGGATCTGCCTGCACAGCTCAACTTCAGGGTCAATGCCAAAATTGGTTAAAACTTGTATTAAAAACAGAGTAAGTTGTCCATCCTCTACCTGGAAAGCATTTCTGTGAGTTGCACGAAGCCAGCATATGCCAATTCAAATGCACCCCTGTGCCTTGATTGCAGCAGATGATGTTTAAAGTAATCACCAATATTTTTAACCTAAAAAAAAGAAAAAAAATTACTAAGCCATTTGAAATTACATACACATAATTTATTTATATATGCAAAATATTTTGCAGTTCTAAGCAACAATCCTCCCCCTGGTTGGAAGGGTCACTGGTACAAGCAAAAAGCAACTAGAAGTCCTATAATAAACACCCACTTACTGTAATGATAACAAATATTATTTATTTAGGGGTAGTTCTGTGTTCTTTCAAAAAGTCCAAAATATAAAGGACATGAAATTGGTTATTTGTCTGTGATGGACATAACTCAGATTTTAAGAGAAGAAAGGGACAACTCTAATTTTCAGAGGAAACAAATGCAGATTCCTTCTTGTTTGCCTAAACTCTTGCCAAAAGCACCAAAGAAAATGTCAACTAAAGCACAACAGCAGAAAAAAAAATCTTAAACTATTTAAGATATGAAATTCAAATTCCAAAAATTGTACCAAAGGGAAACAAATCTACATTAGATTAGGTAATACATATATAAATACAAATTTCTAACATTCCAGGACTCTGCATAATTGCTGTTGACCATTAGAAACAATTTTAAAATGAAGATCATGTTGGAATGTGAGCTATTTTTAAAAGCATTAAAATTGTAAATGCGATACCTAAATTTTCACTTGTAGTTTATTTTCTAGAGCTCTATTACAACACAAAGTTTTTAAATCTGTTTGGAAGTTTACAGATCCACATAATCTCATTCCAGAAGGTTAGGCTGTCTTTTAATAGGGTTTTTTCTTTTAATTCTCATCAACTTTTAAGGTCTAAATCCAACTTCCCACTTAATTTGTTTACAATGCATAGCACATACTTAATGCCCTTATGCAAAATTTACTTCAGGAGTCTTTCCTAGAAGTTCTCCAGTAAAAGTTTCTTTAAACCTTTATATAAAAATATGCATAAAATCACATCAAGTTGCTTATAAAATTTTGCTTGTTCTGTTACTTATACAATTGCTCTAATACTTTAATGGCCTGACAAGTAATTTAGTTGTCAGGGAAGTTAATGTCATATCTACCTTTATGGCTTTTCAACCTCCTGTTAAGTAATTTGTATCACCCAAGCAATGAGATTGCAATAATTAAAAAACAATAAATCTGAGACCATCTACATATTATTTCCTGCAGCTAAAACTTACCTAATGTGAAACACACAATAACTGGAGATATGGAGATATCCAAAAAAGTTATTTCTGAGTAGATTTTAAGGTAGCTTATGTAGCCACAGGGTTTCATTTCAGCTTTCTAGTCCAAAAAAGAGCAGTAAGTGTCCTTTATTCACAAGGAACTGACCCACAGACAGGGCAATTCTCCAGGTGTGTAAACAAAACCAAATCAAGAAATCCATACATATGTAAACCAATTTACCAGCCTGTCCCAGCACCACACTTAGAATTCATATGAATTTTTTTTTTTTTGGTCACATAACTTCCAACTTAACTATTTATACTTCTGAGTTTCTTGCAACAGCCACGTTGACTAGAAGTTTGCATCAAACTGAACTCACGGGCTAGAAGCAGCACTACCATAACTCAGTTCCTGGTCAGAAAATTTAGACTATAACAGGTGAACCTTACTAATTCAACAATGTACAGGGCCACACTTGCTGCTGAGGGCAAGAATCTGGGTATTCAAGATATAAATTCTCTCCAAGATGTTCCAAAAGTTTAATAGAGGCCAAGGGACAACTCAAGTCTTTACTTCTGCTGCCTGTTTCTTTTCACTGTGGCACACAGCTCTGGCAAGCTTATCTCCTAAAATTGTCTTAATTTTAATTGTCTCAATCTCATCTTCCTAGGTGAGATAAACAAGACTTTGAGGAAGAACTACATCTTCCTCCAGACTTGGAGCATTCATGATTCGCATGTCATATGACAAAAAAAGCCACAGAATCTTTATTAGATGTTGTTCTGGTGGTTACATGATACTGTTTATATTGATTTCATTAACAGGCACAGTTCTGAGCCTGCCATCTCTGGACTTTTAGGATCAGATGGAAAATGAAAAGTATGCATATGGATAGAGAGATTCCTCCAGCATTTGAATAAAGAGATTCCTCCAGCCATACCCTGCACCTCCTATGTCTATTATTTCATAAGGCAAGGCCACCATGTAAAATAGCTGATGAGCAAACTCAACACTCCCTGTGATCTTTGGGGTGAATAAGTTATGACAGCATTGAACCCCTAAGGCACAATTCCATACAGTTACTGACCTAGATGTGGAGCATGGTACAAGAGGAAGGTTTGCAACAGCCTGGCACATGCTGGCCAAGAGGTGCTACCAGATTTTTCTCAACAATTACTTAGCCTGGCTCAAGGCAAGCTGACCAAGGTTTCCCTCAAAGTTTTCTCCTCCGTATTCTTAAATCTCTTCCAATAGTTCCAAAATGAAGAAATGGAATGAGCAACTTGAAAGAAAGTTGTACATGAATAAGACTACAAAATCTAATTTGCTTATTTATCAACACTGATAAGTGTTTAATAAGTCTGAAGCCCTACCAGTTATGGCATTGACATTTTTTGTCATTTCTGATTAAACCCTTCTTTTTTTGTACAAAACATGGTAATGAAAGTTACAAGAAGGACAAAGAAAATGCCTACAGTCTTCTTTGGGTATTTCCTTGCAAGCCTGAGGAAAATCAGGATTTCAAACTGAGTTCTCATCCATTAGCATTCTTTTTCTGTTTTACAGGAATTATCTGAAGCATCAACAAGCTGAAGAGGTATCACTAGGAAAAGAAGGTATTTTTATAGAATCACAGAAAATCCTGAGCTGGAAGGGACCCACAAGGATCATGGACACCCAACTCCTTCCTTAAGAATGTATTATTTCTGAAAGAGCACCTATCAATGGCTGCTTTCCAAAAACAGATGCTGCAGTCAGAACTGACTCATTTTAAAACACCAATTCCTCTGTGACTTGGTGCAGATTAAGGAACATAATGGTGGAAATGCATATCTGTTCTCTCATCTGCCCTCCAGACCCCAGCAACAATACAAGCACAGCTGTTAACCAGATGAAAACATGAGCACTGGAGACAATACAAGAATAAAGACACCAACACTATTTCCATGGCACCACAACATTAGATAAGAAATAAAATCTGGAGTGCATAAAACTATGTTTTATTTTAAAATGTAAAGTTCTAACACCTATGGAAAAACTAAGAAACTGTTTTCTGTTGGAAAGAAAAAGATGTTAAAAACTAGTTGGTCTTTCATATTTCAGTCTTCTATGCAAACTGGTTTTGTTGAAACATATGTAAATGAAAAGGTCATCAATTAAACAGAAATTTAATAAACACAAAATATTTCCCAAATAAATGCCTGTGGTAATCTAATTTCTTGCAAACACTGAACTCAACGTTCTGCAAGAGATCCAGATGGCATAATGTTTCTGATCTCTCATATTAAAAAAAAAAAAATCAGAGGAAAAAGATACAATCACATTGCATACAAACTATTCATAACAATGGATAGGAGGAAGACAAGACTAGCACTAGTCAGCATGTTTGACTTTCAGAACTCTTGAGTCTGATGCTAATTAAGGAAGAGCTTAAAGCAGAATCCCAGTATGTAAAGTTCAAAATGAGACAAAAGAGACTTTGAATAGGAAGTCAGTTTAGAAGATTTTTTAGCAATTCAATTAGTGACTAATATATCCTGAGAGAGACAACAGAGAGGGTGGCAGGCAGGCATTGGTATCCCTTAACACATCACACATCTCATAAGTAACCCAAGACAATTAGGATGAATGAGTTTTTTAGTAATGTATAATAACTTCTTCATTTATCTGTTTTTACAGATACCACTAGATCAAAACAGGACTGATAACCAAGTACAGCAAAGAAAACCCTTACACCATGGCAATTAAAAGAAATTTAAAATGCACTTTTCCCAAACAGTACACAGATTTAAGGGAAAAAATTTCTGAAAACTGCCTTTGCCTCACCACCACCCAAGAAGAAATTGCATGTTCTACTATAAAAATTATTTCCCTACCTGTTCTACAGTAATCAACCCCTCTGAAGGTGATGTAGTCTGTGAAGGCAAAAGTTTACACAGTGTCCCTAAGAGCAGAGACACTTCCTTCATGCTCCTCCAGCAACACACAAGAACCATTTGAGCTGTGACATCACACGCTTGCCTGTCTTTGCCTTAAAAACAAAAAGACAACAAATGCAGTAGTGTAACTCAAGGCTCTCAGATACAGGTGTGCAATTTAAACTCCACTCAGCCTATCTTACAAAACACAATTAACTATGAAAAAATTTCTAAAGTTGCCTGCCCAAAAGATAATTTCATCTTGTTGACGCTAATTGCCTGCTCAACAGTTGCTTTACTTTCTTGCACTCGGAAAAGGCAGTAGTATAAACATTTTGCCGGAGAAGTGCTGTTTTAAAGAGTCACAAGTGCTATTTACTCGCACCCGAGGCACAGAAGCAGGTACACCTCCGCAGGCAGGCATTCATTCCGCATCCATTCCCCATCCATCGCTCCCGGGCGGGCTCGGGGGCCTCCCGAAGGAAGAAGCGTTTGTGACGCGCTGCCGCCACCTGGTGGCCACTGCGGCACTTGCACACGTTTGCCCCTTCGCCTCGTGAGAAAGAAAACGTGCGGCCCCAAACACTTCCAATATAGGAAAAAGCAATCGGGGAAAGGAAGTTCAAAAACTTGCATAAATATTAAATTTCGAAATGTACGGATATTCTATAAATTTATTCTGGCCCACACTAAAGATGCCAAAGTTTACAATTTCTTTATCACTGTAAGGTTCAGTTTCATAGCTGCTATTCATTAAAACACACAAATACTACCTAACATTTTATCACTAGAATCTTTCAAGCTGAAGTTTCTGCTTATGCAATTTCATGCAGCAAGTTGTATTGCATGAACATAGCCTCCACTAGCCCCGTGTACAGTGGAGAGGAAAATCACAGTAACACTTCTCAACAAGAAATACATTAGCATTGCTTGATAGAAAAGGTGTTCAGGATTACCTGGCCAGTGCAGTTAAGGCAACAGAGTCTAAGCCAATATCAAAATAACTGATTTTCACTTGTGCCTTAAGAGGGATTAACCCCAATCTTCCAGAAGTGAATTAGTTTATTGTGGGGGTGTTCACAGGGGTCCTAGGACCAGGGAAGAGATGAGAATCTGCCTCCATGTTTCAGAAGGCTGGTTTATTATTTATGATATATATATATATTATATTCCAAGTAAATGATATATTAAAACTATACTAAAAGAATAGAAGACAGGATTTCATCAGAAGGCTAGCAAGAAAAGGAACAAGAATGGGATGAATAACAAAAGCTTATGTCTGACAAAGAGTCAGAGCCAGCTGGACTGTGATTGCCCATTAATTAGAAACAACCACATGAGACCAATCACAGATCCACCTGTTGCATTCCACAGCAGCAGATAACCATTGTTTACATTTTGTTCCTGAGGCCTCTCGGCTTCTCAGGAGAAAAATCCTAAGGAAAGGATTTTTCATTAAAAACTGTCACAGACATGTTTTAAGTCAAGTCCATGGATAACTAGCTTCTGAAGAACTAGAGGCAAGAACTAAAATGTTACACAAGCAAGTAGTTTCCAACTGATCATCCACATAAAATGACTCCTCTATTAGAAATACCTTGATTTAATTACTTATATAGCCTTGGATTTACCTCTCATTTCCATGCAAATATTTTTCGTTGAGCTCTGGTCAGCCAGCTTTTCAGATTCTTCTTTGCAGTGTTCTTTCAGAATTTTTGCTTGCATAAAATAATCATTTGTGTCCTGTGGTTGTATCTCGTGCAGAATCATCTGCAGGCGATCTGCACTTTCTGCACATTAAACAAGAGGGGTATTTAAGATAGTTTTGTCTTCTACCTCCATTTCTTTAGACTGATGTAATTCATTTTGGGTGTATAAGTACAGAAGAAAGCTATAAGCATTAAAAAAGAAAAACCACAAGGTTCTGTGGTGATTAGAATGATCAAGGAAAAAAAACTTAATTTACATCCCTTGGTTTGAAAGTGATGCAACTCTACAAATGTTTGTGGGTTTTTTAGTGAAGAAGTCAAGAAAACTTTATTAGAAATTAAAAGAGTGACCAAAACTTATGACATAAAATGAGAAGCTGAAAGGGAGGGGTGCTCAGTCTAGTTCTGAATGACTGCAAGACAGAGACCTTCAGGAGCATCAGATTAGAAAATAATTCTTTTGGGATTCTGTTTGGTTCTTTACCTGGATCACTGTCCATTGGAATAAGACCCTCTGGTGATGAGCTCTGTACTACTGGTGATACCACAGCAGAGAGGTTGTATGACATCAGAATGAGCCTGGTCACCATTTCCTTCCATTCAGACACCAGGGTCAAGTTACTTAAGGAAAAAAAGTCAAAATCAAAACCAAAACACGACATAGATTAAAAATAATTTTATATTTAAAAGAAAGAACCAAAATTACAAACAATTCTGCAACAATATTTATGAAAACTATTTATGTGGCTGAGTTTACCACATACAAAGGAAGTATCAAACACTGCAGCAGCCAGCAAGAGTTCTAAAAGCCACAGGTACATGATTTCCTTATAAATAATACTGCATGATTTTCTATTCTCCTTAACAGCTGCTCTTCCACTGCACTTAAATATGGAGTTACAGCTTTCCATTTAGTACGTTTTCCTTAAAATATGGAGTTACAACTTATTTAGTATGTTTTACTTACTTGAAGTGTAATTGCTGCAAAGCCCCAGTTATACAGTGCACTCTCCCATACATGGGGAAGGATGCTGCTGCTTGAAGCAGAGACTTCTTGGCTTGGAATATTTCTTCTTCAACATTCACCAACAAAAGCTTGATAACTAAAATATTTTAAAACACAGATTTACATTGAACATTCCTATACTGATTTTCTAAGAAACAAGTCTGCTTTAAGAAACAGGAATAAAACCTGTGTACACAACAATTCAGTGGAATATAAACAGCAATTTCCTTTATTATATTCTTCCCTCTTGTCATTGAAATATGTTACCATTGATTTTCAGTTACCTAAACTCCAGCAATATTTGTTATAGTCAATTTAATCTGTCTCTCTGAACCAAATGGCAGCTGTGAAAAGCACAGCCCACATCCTATGCTCAGGGACAATCCCACAGCTCATGATGAAGTCATAAGGAGTTACCTAGTCCATACTGCAAGTCAGACTTCACACCCTTACAGCCACAATAATACAATGATGAGTACAGCAGAATATTAAAGATTGAAAGTTCACAATTATACATGTGAACTTTGTTTTCCACTAAGCAACCTGACCAATTTAAGGATACATGTGTCTATTTTAATTCTGTTTATAGCTTGTGACATCTCAGTGCCAGAATCAGAACAAATTGCAGATCCTAACGAGGAACCATGGATCACCACCAGCAGCAGATGCCCCAGAGCAATGGGACATGAGGTTACCCACACATTTCCTTCACTTATGGCAACCACAGCCACGTCTCAAAATTGTTATTTCACTGCATATCAAGAAAGGATTAACAGGCATCTGTAGAGAAGCCAAGAATGGCACAAAAAAGTATAGAATAGTGAGTTTACTGCAAATTATGTAAAATGTTTTATTACAAATAACGAACTTAGGTATTTTAGTTTCACTGAAGATTACTTTAAGTAGAGAAAGCTTGGTTAACAAATTTGGCAAACCTGTCAGATCTAGAGCCCTGTCATCTTTCATCCAGGAGCACTAAACCAAACAAAAATATTCTGTATGTCAACAAAGCCTCATTACTGTGGGTGTGTATTTGCAGGACTGCAAATCACACAGAAGTATGGGGCCAGGTGAACAGAGCTCCAAGGGGCAGCATTGCAAACATCCAGTATTGAAACAAACACAGACAAAGTACAGCTACCTTCCCCCTGGAGGAGCGAGCTCTCAGGAGAAGCAGAGGGCTCTTCCCTGTACTTCACACTCAGCTTCACCAGCTCACTGCTTGGGCCTCCACAGCACTTTCAAATGTCACCGGTCAAAATCATGACAAAAGCCATCTTATAGAATATTCAACAGCCTCAACACACACAGGACTAGACTGAGATCTTACTAAAGAACATGGCTTCTTAACAGCAAAATACAATATACTTAAAATCCTGTTAGAAATAAGCATCTCTTACTAAGCCTCCTACCAAAAGCCTTATTGAAAAGCAGCAAACTTTCAACAAATATAAAAAAAACCTTTCCCCCAAAATCTCACCTGCCAAAGTGTTCTTCTCCACTGTACTCACTGATGTGTTCTCATCCAGCTGGGGATTATGCTCAAGCCATTTTCCTAAACAAATGTGCTGCAGTCCTTTGTGATATACCAAAAAATTCAACAAATATGAAGCAGTGACACAATCATACGGCTTGGTGCTTGTGCTAAGATCAATCGCTGCTTGAAACAGAAGACCTAGATTTTCAGAACCCTGGGAAAAAAACCAAAGCAGTAATATTGCTCATTTAATTGAGCTTCCAGATTGACTTAATTAGGCTTCTTACAACCCTGGAATCTGAGAACCTGCTTTTAATTAAGTTTGCTGGTACGTATTTCTTGAGAAACACTTGTTTTGTGCACTGATGACCTTACACTCAAAACGTGCACATGCATGTATTTAGCAAGGATACAATTACATAGACATTGAGGATGGGGACAGCCATTTATAAAGCAGTGTTCAATTACACTGCACCTCACAGGAAATTTCTTTTTTCAAGTTAATGTGTTTTATTTGCTAATGGACATTAAAGAGAAGCACAGTTTACTTGGTAGCAGTATTTGTTCATCTGTACTAATGAATTTTAAAATAAATTTTCATCAAGTTATTACAGACAAATCAGCATCAATTCAAAGGGTAAAAATTGTGAGGAATCAAAAAAACCAATCAGATAACGAAACTTCAGATCAATTAGAAAGGAAAGGAAACAGGGAGCTGCATTTCCTAAAAGTACAAGAGTAACCAAGTCAAAATGCCTCAATCATTTACAAAGAGAAGTCACAGCTAAGCCAAAGGCTTGCATTAACTATTTTTCAGACAGTTCACAGTCATACCCAAAGAACTTCCCAAACTCCTCCATCCATTAGTGAAACAAGCCTCCTTAGGCAAGGGCAGAAGCTGTATAAAATTATACAGAAGGTGTTGGTGATGAACACTGCTGCCGGCAACTTGGACTGGCTTCTAAGGCTCAGGATTCCTGCTCTGTACCTAACACAGGCACCTGGTATACTACAGAACATCCATCTTCCACAAAATTGCTCCCTCTAAACTCTTCAAGTTCATACCTGTAAATTCAATGCAACATCACGTAGTTTCATCAGAAGTCTAAATGCCAGAATTTTTACTTCCTCAAAAGTACTGGCAAAACACTGGATCAGAGTTTGGACACGAGCAGAATCCATCTCCTGATCCAGCTGGAAAACTTGTGCCTGGCCTGTTCGAAGAAATTAATGCCTTAGATAGTTGTGCTGTAACTCTTTCCAGAATAAGCACTCTCCTCACATTCTGCTTTGCTATACTAAAAGAAGCATTAAATTTTAGCCATATTATTATTTTAATATTATTTATCTTAATAGGTTTTAAAATACCATATTTAACATTGTTAGCTTACCTTATTCAGAAAAATTACTCTTAGTAATACAGAAAATAACTTGTTGCCAAAAACAGAATCCCATTTACTCCCTTTAAATTTAGCATTAAAAAAAAACTGTATTTAGTTTTGCTTAAAAAGTCTTTTCCTGTAAGTATGTAATATTAGAAAATAATTTCTTTCAATAAAGTGGTGGAAAGCTTCAGTGTATTTTGGCACTTGGTGTTTTGAGGTATTTTGTCATAGGAATAATCCCTTAAAATGTAAGTCATTACAATTTCTTCTGGTTTTAATTTTGGATATAAATGAGTTGTGAATTCTGGTGACTTGACTTAATGCTGTAAAGAAGGCAGAAATTTTAGGATGTAAACAACTGCACCATAATACAGCACAGAATACAAGAGCTGAATTGCCTTTATAGAAATATTGTCCAATTTACAAAACCCTCAGCTGCTATTATAAACAACTGAGGATAAGTTTGTTTTTAAAAAAAAACAGTAATAATAAACTACATACTTATAATAATAACATTGTGTTCATTTATCAAGGGTTTTGAGAAATTATTTAGCAAGATGGCAATTGTATTCCCTCTCAAAATCAACTTTAATATTAGACAACTAATCTCTTTAAAGAAAAGGTTATAATTTAGGACTGAAACATATTTTTATGTTGACCACGTGATCCAGAGACAAGATTTAGCAAGATTATCAATACTCCAAAGCTCTAAATACTTATTGAATTAAGATTGCCATAAAATCATTAAGAAAATTAAAAAAAAACACCAGCAGATCATCATTAACTGGATAATAAAACTGTCTTTTATTTAGCATAGTATCATGAGGATATGCTATATTTTTCAAACCAGAGTTTTTTTGAATTCAGCATTTCAAGCTATGAAGATATATGAGCAGGAAAAAGGAGTGAAGTTACCAAATACACTGACACTTGTCCAGACGTTTTCCTCATAATAAAGTAAATAAGCCTTCCTAAAAAACAGGCTATGCAATAAAAATTTATAAATAATTTATAGAAGACATGCAACAGGCACTTATTAGCATTTGCTTCAATATTCCTTTTTCAAAAAAAACTTACCATCCTCCCTTGAGGTAAAACAAAAGCAATCCAGGAAATGCCATAGAAATAAAGGACTAAGAATACCCTTTTACTTTTACTTTGACAGAATCTGACTAGCTGGCATAAAAGACACTTCTTCAATACCTTCCATTCCTACAGTCTATTAAAGTCTATAAATTAGACTTCTTACCTTTTGGAACAGAAAATATTTCTGCTATTGATTCCAAAATACTTAGTGCACAAAACCTGGTTGGGTGGGATGAACCAGGAAACAATACCTCAAAAAGTCTGGCACATACAGATGACATGAAATCCTGGGGAAAAAAAATTGCAGGAAAAAAATTAAGACTGTTTATTTGCTGCCCTACAAAGAAAAGCCCAAGTAACTGAACTCAGGACATTCTGCTTTACCCCAAAAATTATGACTTGACAGTTAATTTTAGAAAAACAGGAAGCCAACATTCACAGTGCAGACAGACTTTCTTGTTTCTTAGAGTACAGTGAAGGCCAGACAATCATTTAGGTTTCTAAATACAACAGTTTCCTTTCCTCAGGCCCACAAAAAGACAGCCATTGTATCTAATCCTGAAAATTAGCTGACCAAGAAAAGCAGAACTCAAGGAACAGATTGGCACAAAGATACTGATGATGTGAGCCTTTAAATAGGATAAAAAGGACAAATACAAAAGAAGTCTTCATGCTAAAGCTCTTGTCATTGATTCTCTCACTCACTGATTATTCTGGAGACCTAGAAAAAGACTGAAGCTTAACTGATCTCTATTTTAAGTCCCAGTAACACACATCATTTAAAGCTCACTACTAAGTGGCCAACAGGACAGGACATTTGCCAAATTTTTTTTTTTTTTTTTTTGGATTGAGGGTCCATCTCCAGCCGTTCCTCACTTACTGCTGTTTCAATGCACATCACAGAGCAATCCCTCATAACCTTTATTGGTTTCAAACAAAATTTACCCTAAAGGCACCCTCCAAATATCGATGGGCATTCAGTTCATCAATAACAGCATATTTAGTCAAAATAAACTTGCACAAGTGCATCAGAGTGGACAAGCTCCCCAGTACTGTTTGACTTTACAGGTTTTTTTCCTTCTGCACTGAACTATTGCCTAACACACAGAGTACCTAACTTACCCAGTGGTGTTCAGGAACAAAGAACTCTCAGAAGTGCTATCCCACCTCTATTACCTGCATCTCTAGCAGTCTACTTACTTTGTATTGCTGCAAAATCCTCAAAGGAGGCATTTTAGTTGACTTCTCAACTAACTCTTGCTTGGTTTTATTTTGCTCCAACTTATAAAGAACTTGAGAACTTTCTTGTATCCTGCAAAATAACTGTTAAAACAAAAGAAAACATAGGTGAGACAAGAATCATTGACATTGAAATCAGGGAAAGGTAGATTTTTAGCTTATTTTCCAAATCACACTGCTTATAATTTTTAGGAAGTTTGCCAACAGCATAACACAGAACAGATCCTTCTCTCTCCACTCCAAACCCAAGGTTTTGCTTCCCACCTCTCTTGTGACCAATTTCTTCTCTCCTCCCTCTACACCTCCAAAACCTTCTTCCATCTCCCTCCTTAAATTCATGCCAAGCCTCCTCCTCCTCCTGCCTCATTTTCTGTGGAACTGTGTTCATCTATAAAAAACTCAATGCAGATAACTTCTACAGCCTCAGTTTCTCTTAGAGTTTGACTCCCTTCAGAAGTGCTTTCACCACCTCTTTTGCTGATCATAAGTAGTATTTACTTTCTTATCACACTCCCATCTAGCACAACTTTTCATCTCATGCTCCTCAGTCTGCACCAGGTAAGAAAGGAAAGAGATGGGATTTCTCTTTTGGTTTTGTCAAACTGACATCCTCTCCTCCCTTCTCAAATTAATTATTTTCTCCTTCCACACTGCCTTCTTTTGCCATAAACATCTTCCAAGATGTTCCAATGCTCTTTATACATACATGGTTTCTCATTTTATCCCCATCCTTCTACCATGAGCTACATGTGACCTTGGCAACTTCCACCAAACTGAGAGACTCATTCCCCTGCAGACTGTAAAGGCACAATCACATCATAGTGAGTATTTTCCTACTTTGTTTTCCAGGTCAGTTTCTGAGGGTGATGAAGTGACTGAATTTGCCTGAGGTGTGACAAGTCCATGTAAGCACAGCTTCAGGCCCCAGCAAAGGCAACACAAGGCTCACTGCTGATTCCAGGGCACGTTGCTTTGCTATTGGCAAAGCGTGCAGGTGCTGGCAGGTCAAACAACACCCACCACCACCACCACTCATGAAGTTACCCTGCCTCTGCCACTTAATATTCTGTTTAAGCCATCCTTGTCTGTGATGACTTAACACCATTCAGTAAAGCATAAAGCACACTCCTGGCCTTAGAGGTTTTACTCCTTCCAATGAGCAGCTTCCTAACATACTCATTATTTCCTTTAAAATGGTGTTATAACTAACATAGGAGGCACGTTAGACATTGCTCATAGTTTGAAATTACCTTTCTCAGCAGAGAAACGATCTGTTGCCTTACAGAAGGAGATTGGTTGTTCAAGTTGTACATCATAAAGAATTGAATTAGCTGCATTTCTTCCGGAGACACAATTTCTGTAGTACGATGGGTTTCACAGAGCAAACCTAAAGCATCAATGCAAACCTGAAAGATGTTTAAAAGTTCACCACAAAAGAGTTACTGACACCTATGATGACACCTTTGTTTTAATACAACACTAACACAATAACCAGGATCAAAGCAATTATTCTAATTTAAAGGATACGTAAATGATTGTCCCTTTACCTGGCTGTGCTGATGAACTAGACCCTGTTTTATACACTCAGTGGATACAAGACCACTGCTCATGATATTTGAAAGGTCCAGATGTCCATGGGCCCTGGCTGTTCTCAAGCATGCCATTAATGCTCCAAGAGCTCCTCTAGTACTGCAAGAGCCTAAAGAAAATTAAAAACAGTAATAATTACTGTTTAATAGAAGCAATGTACTATTTGCAGTGCTCATCAGAAACTCACAATACTTTCAACACGTGACCGACTCCTTTTTATTTCTACTCCATAAATCCCAAAAGATAGTGCTGCTATAGATGAAACCAGTTCTAAATCCCAAAAAGCTTCATCTCAAATGTGACATATGACAAAAAGACCTTGTGAGGTCTCACAAGCCATCATTTTAGAGTCCACTAAATTACTTCAAAACAAGAGAATCATAAATCTTGTATCCACATATTTACAAGAAAAACAATCTGTTACTGGGCACACCTGCGTAAGAAAGAAAATAGAAGTAGTAGGAGAAAATACAGAAACCTAACAAACCCTGGTAAAGAGAACCATAAGGCACCCACAGAAGGATTTTGCTCATGGCACAGAGACACACTTATAATTATTATGACTTTCACCTTGAAATACTAATAAGCAATAATAAGCAACTGGAATTTTTCTTCCAAATTAATTCTAACAATAATAGACCAGAAATCACATGGTAACGATTTTTTTTTTAATCCAATCATAATTACAAATACAAAGTTTATTTTCTTACCCAGATTAGCATCTGCAGAGGCCTGAAGAATTCTTATCATGTAGCTCAGACTGTCAGGGTTACATTTGAGCAATTTTGGTAAATAGTAATCTATTATATAAGTAGTTTGGTCATGATTCCCTTCACACAGTACTACCAGAAGAGGAGAAACCCAGATGTTGTGCCACTGGTCAATCCAGGTGCCTTCCTGAAAACTGGAAGTAAAATGGGCCTTGTGATTTGTAAACATGGTTTCCAGAAGATCACTGGCATAAGGTGCAAGAGACTGATCACTCATCACATCCAGGATCTGCAGTGGAATTGTTCTGTCCAACTGCAGTATATTTTCAGTGCCCACACATTCCACCAGAGAGCCAAGAGAAGTATATTTTCCTTTTACATGCCAGTCCAAGCTCAGTAAATGCTTTATCAGCCTTGCAAAGAATGGGTCTGATTTTCCATTGGATCCAGCAATGGTGGTTTGGTGTATCTGAAGAAGATTCTTGAAAATCAATTTGGTTTGGTGTCTGATGGCATCCAGAGGGTGGTCCCAGTGTGTATAAATGTATTCCAGCAGCCTCCCAATTATATCAGAGTTCCCATTAAGTTTGATTTTTAGAGCTGGAGAGCCTGAAACAAGGGCAGCCAGTGCTGAATTAGTCCAAATAACAAGAATTCTAGACAAAGATGTTGCCACACTGGGTTCTTTTAACCTTTTAAAAAGAACAAACACAAAAAAAATTATCATCTTCATTTATCAGTATTTTTAAAAAATACATTTTGTATTTCAGAATAACTATTCATCACATTCACTTACCTTACATGAAAACAGATTAGGAGACTCAACCCATTCATGGAGGAAAAGGAATGAACACAGAAGTGATCAACTGGATGTTGCCAAATACATGCTTAGTTACCTGATGTGCTATTAAGTGGTTGCAGCTAAACCCCCTAACAATGGGGAAAAGAAACCACACAAGCCCCACAACAATAACACAAAAAAATTTACTATGCACCCGCTAACATTTGAGCAGCATTACATTGTTGTGTGCTTCTTGAAAATGTAAGGAAAAATTTTCATTGCCATATAAAACCATCAGAACTGAGTATCCTATGTGCAAAAACAAGATCACAAAATGATCTCCAAGGCACAATCAAAGGTCGAACTGAATACACATTTTAATCTCCAATCCAATACTGCTGGTGGGCCCTTAGATGCAAGCAGCCAGAAAAACAAAACAACAACCAAAACTCATATTATTTCAAGTATTCCACACACTGGCACGCTTTGCTTTCCTCTGAACTTTCAGAAGGAGAGGACATGATGTCCTGAAACTGAAGTTTATCTGTCTACATAAGAACTGATACTGACACACCTTACCATAAGGGAATTATAAATTTATCCCATTCATGTTAGAAAACAAAATCTTAGCATGCAAGAAAAAAACTTAGAACTACATATGCAACATCATTATATTTTTCAAATTTACAAAGTTTTCATGAATATATTAAAAAGATTGCATTTTTGACAGAATTTAGTATCATCACACTGAAAACATCAGAGATACTCCACCAGGACCACAGGAGTCATGCAAAAATAGAGTTAGAAAACATGAAACAACACAGAACACAAACTTACTCTGAACTCAATGACAACAAGACTGATGCAATATCTAACAATAGCTTCTCTCCATTTTCACCCATGCTGCCATTTTTCCAATCCAGCATAGCCAGTGCTCCATGGCAAAGGAAGAGCAGGACCCAGCCCGGGAGTTCTGCCGTGCACAGAACCCCACAGTTCCTCAGGAACCACGCTGGCACACCTGAGTGTTCCACTGTCCCAAGGAGCAAGCCACTGATCTGGAACACCAAAACACACCCATTACAGCACCTCAGCACAGCAGAAAACCTGTGAAGCATAGCTTAGAAGGTCTGAAGAAATTTCTTGTAAATAGTGTGGTTGTCACATTCCAAACCCAAGTCTTACGACTTCATATAGCAAGGAGAGAAGAAAGGATTACACTCCAGCTAAGGACTGATAGAGGCTGGCAAGCCCTGGTATCTGCATCAGCAAAGCCTCCAGAAAACACTGATAGCACAGGGTAACAACACCACGATACTGCAGTGTCTTCAGCCAAAAAATACACTTACCAATGAAGGTAATTCCTCAACTGGCTCATACATAGCTCTGGTGAAGAGAATAACAGCCAGTCCTGAGGTAGTCTGAACAGTCTGCAGGAGCGTTGCTACACAGCAGAGATATTGTACATTAGAATGCAGCAAACACTGAGTGCTAGAACTGTGTGGCAAAATGATAAAATATGGCATTGAATTTTGCTAGGCTACTTGTAGTTAGTTGTATCATCACAAATCTGTAGTGCCCACTTGGAGAGCAAATATTAATAACTTTATCCTCCAGTGTAATAAGGAATTGCTATATCTTTAACAGAAGAAAACACAGGACTGCCCACTAAGGCAAGGAGGGCTGTGGCAGAGACTACTGACATGTTAAATTCTACTACATAAAAACATCTGTATGAAAAGAAAACACTATCAGTTATGGTGTGCCCATAAATAGTTCTGACAGCATATTTCATAGAGGTGTAGATATTTCTAGTAGGCACAGACATTTGGTGACTCTCAAAAGCATTTCTTTTAGTTTTTGAATTATTAATAATAGCATTAATCTTGGTATTTGTAGTGGGACAAGTTAAACTGTACATTCTAAAACTGCCATCTACAAATCATAGCTCACCAAAAACCCAACCACTGCTCCTACTCCAATTAATCTCAGTAGTTCAATTTCCATGCAAGCTAAACTAAGTCTTTATACCTACAGGTTTCTTACTACAAAGACAACAGGTTAATGAAAACATTAGGGTTTTAATGTTATTAAACTTACCATCCATTAGGAAGTTTGTGCAACTTTTCAGTAAACTACACATACTTTGCCAAACAAAAGATTCACTGTCTTTCCAAAGACTTCCCTGGATATTTTCTTGCAATTTCTGTATAAGCATCATTGAAACTTTAATGGCTATCAGTAAATCGTGCATCAGCTGAGTCTGAACAATACGATTTCCATGATTCTTTCTGTGGAAAAAAAAAAGACACAAGCAAGCACACAAAAAACAAATTAAAACCATTCTTCACCATCCCCAGAGAACCACATTCTGCCAACTTTAAATAGAATTAATGGTAAAAACTAATGTATTGCTTGAGTTGATCAGATATGTAACTACAGGAAAACAAGGAGAAGACTCAAGGGTAGTTTGTTAAAATGAAGTTAACAAATGAAAATGACAAATTGTGCTACATTTTCTGCAGGTTCCTGTGACAAACTTTCATTCATGTCATTCTGCCTGAGCAGAACTGAACTTTACCAGAAACTTGCCAAAAAGGCCAACATAATGCAGTGCTGCTCTTTTCTAATTTTTCAAGTAGTTCCTCCATGTATGAAGGACATTTCTGTGATTTGACTTTCTTCCAACATGAAGGCAGAAAGTATCTAAACTTTCAGTGTAGAAAGCACTTCATTAAGTGCCCTTCTCCTCTCAGTTCAGAATGAGAGACCACAATGAAGCTGCTTCACTTAATGAAATGCTGGAAAATGTCAAGTAGACCAATACTGAATTAAACACTTATGGAACATGAAAGAGTTTTACTCTACCTGAATTTTACATTTATTAATTACACTCTTTAGCCACAATTCAGATGGCAAAACCTTAACTCAAAGGCCTCCCCTTAGTAGTAGCTCTAAAAGTATCAGTGCATTACCTCTCTTATATTACTATATTGCCACAAAAGAAAAGAATCAATCAGTTTTTATTTAAAATCTGCATCACTGTAAAATGATATTTCTATCTCTCATCCATGTATGGCTACCAAAGTGATATTTTAAACCAAACCAAATTATCTTGCAAGAGTGAAATAAAACCAGATAAAACAGAGCATCTATTGAATTCACTTGCCTGTTTTCTTCCTGTATGTCAAGCAGCAACTTCTGCAGAAACTGAAGAACTAGTGAAAATAATTATGGTATAAATTTACTTACAAGAGAAATAGAACAGAAAATTTCTATCAAAGCCATCACACGTACATCTCAATACATCACACATACCCAGCTACAATGAATAGTTACCCATACAGTGGTGATTCCTGCATTCCACCAACAAATTAAACTGGTATTTCAGTACAGACAAACACAAGCAATGCTGAAACAAAATCTCAAACTGTTTAGCAACAACCTGGTACAAAACAAGTTTCCAATCCACTTGGCCTATAATCTGTGAGATATTGACTCTCCCTACCACAATTGCTCACTGCTACCTAGATTTGTACCAGAGTTTCCCAGTAAAGTAAAACTGAGCAAAACTGACCCCTGGAAATTAAAAGTATGAATCAGTCTTGTCTTTCACAAAAAAGTACCATGTAAGGGTACTCATTTTTTGAAAACTAGCCAGGAGGAAATCAGATCTGACAGATCTTCATGCCTGCTTCATGTCACTTCTCCACACACAGCCCTCCCCCAGTAACGTGCAGTGAAGCATATTTTACTATAAATGTGACTTTACCTTCTTCAAACAGGTTCTTAATACAGGCTCTACCTAGAGGAAAGAAAATACATTTTAAGTGCTGAGTACTAGCCAGCACTATTTCTTTTACATAACTGCCAACATCACTACCAGGTGTGGCACCAGTGCTGAGCAAGTTTAACCAGAGGAACATTTGATGTCACTGCACCTAAGCTGAAGTCCTCCATACAGGAAGCAAGGTTGTCCAGCACTTTTCTGTACAAATACACATCTGTGGTTTTCAGCTCTTCCCGAAGGCAGCACACAAAGCTTTGCACAGCTGGCACCATCAGATGTCCAGGAAGACCGTTCAGTGAACTGCAACATGAAGAAACAACACAGGTGTTGGAACATCCACTGCACCAAAATCCATGTTAGCTAGAACTCCAATACACAGATATTGTATCCTGCATGAAAACATCATCTGTTTTAAAATTAACATGCACATTCTCAGTTTGCAGCTAGAAAACCTGTCAGAGGGGTGCACAGCTTTGGGGTGGCTGCAACCAAATCCAGGATGGAAGCCCTGCATCTCAGTGGGATAGTGAATGATTTCAGACAAAGAAAGGAAGGCAGCTCAGCATCAGATCTTAAAAAATGCTGAGGCTATAAAAAATTCATAAAGAAATACAGCAATAATTGTGCAATAAAAAAAAAATAATTGCAATAAAAATAGGCACAAGTAGCCACAAATTTAGTTAGGATTCCTCTGAACCATCTTCTGTTGACAAAGCTGAGATTTTGTGTTTTAAATTTCTATTCTAACATTGGACTTTAAAGTTCAAACTGCTAATTACACACTATGTTGTTTTTCCAATACTAAAATGGGCCAAAACAATGCTTCACTTTGAAGTTATCCAATGATATGTTATTTATAATTAAGATTTTTAACTTAGAAAGAAAAACTCCACATATGAACATATTAAGTACTGCAAATTTTCATAATTAAGTTACAGCAATTTATAGTGAATGACAAATTACTGACTTAGAGATAAGGAAAACATTAAAAAAAAATGAAGGCTAACTACTCAATCTTTTACCTTGCTAATACTTTCTTCAAAGGATTCTTTGCACCCAGCGAAAAGTACGTCTCCCCCAAAACATCCAAACAAGCTTTAACCATGGGATCACCTGCAGAGTTCTGATCCATCTGCTTCACCAATGGCATAATCTATAATCAAAAGAACACATGATGAACAAAAAACTCTTGATAAACCATTTTTAACAGTGGCAGACTTCCCTCTCAAGCATATGGCACAAAACTGTCTCCCTCTTTACCACTCCCCCTTGAGTTTCAAGTTCAAAGAATGTTCCAAGAACACTTCTAAAAACAAAAATCCATACAATATAGTAAACTTGGTGTCCCTTGCCTTGCACCATTTTCAGGTACTGTGACCCTTGCTAATTAAGTACTAGAACTGAATTTCTACCTGATGCATGTGCAACTGCTTTTCCTGTGTTTCCAGGAAGGTAGAAAACATTAGGAGTTTATTTTAGAGCTGTATTTGCCATTAACAGTGCACAGGACATGCTCTCAGTTACCAAAAGCCACACTAACAACAGTGAAACTCTACCTGTTTAATACACTGGATCTGCTGGATGCCATTTCTCAGCTCTGCACAGTGCACAAGCAGAGATGCCAGATTTTGCTCTTCAGCCTTTGAAAACCCTACATTTAGAAGAAGAGGATCTTTTTATAAAGTCATTACAACAAGCAATATAAATAACACATCATTTATAAGAAGAAGAAATGACTGCTTAATTCTTAGGGCTTTTTCCAGTTCCAGTAAACCTATTGATGCCACAAACCCTTAAGTCTCCTAACACCTTAACACTTTTTTTTTTTTCCCTAACAAATGTAAAAAAAATCAGTTTCACTGGAATACAATAGTGAGGGACCTCTGGGGGTCATCTGGTGCAAGCCCACTGCTCAAATATGTTCACCTGGAGCTGCCTGCCCAGGACCGTGGCCAGGTGGCTTCGGAATACCTCCAAGGCTGGAGACTCCCCAACTCCCTATTGAAGCTGTGCCTGTCCTCAGTCACCCTCACATTAAAAAAGTGTTTCCCTTACATTAAAAAAAAATGTTTAGAGGGAATCTTTAGTGTTTCAGTTTGTGCCATGCCTTCCTGTCCTATCACTATTCAGCACAGAAGAAATGCTGGCTCTGCCTCCCATATGTCCTCTCTTCAGGTATTTTTTACACATTGCTAAGATCCCCCAGAGCCTTCTCTTCACCAGGCCAAAGAGTCCCAGCTCTCCCAGCCTTCCCTCACAGGAGGTATGCTCCAGGCCCTTCATCACCTTAGCCCTTAGCTGGAGTCTCTCCAACATGTCCATATCACTCTTGGACTGGGGAGGCAAGAACTGGATCAGCAATCCAGGTGGGGCCTCACCAGTGCTCCCTCATAATAACTTTAGTTTATAAATCTTGTATTACTTCTTTTTCAGTTTTTTTACAGTAAATGTCACTGGAAGCTTCCTTCATCAAACAAAAAAAAAATCCCCACAATAGAAAACACCATTTGAACAGTAGCTTTAAAACAAATTAACTACAGAAAACACAAAGACTGGAAGAGTGACCTCCAGAGAACCCTTCCAACCTCAATCATTCTGTGACTCTTGGAAATTCAGGGTTATCCCACATATTAAGGCTAACACATCAGATATCACTGAATTACAGGCCTGCAAGTAGGATTAAAAATAGGACCTTTTACTACCTTCACACCGCAGATAAAACAAAGTAAAGAGTTTTCAAACCAAAGCCACAATGCTCTAAAGGATTTTTTTTGACTCTGCCAAGGTAAGAAGTCATTGACATTACACAACAAAAACAACCCACAGCAGAGCAAACACACCTAAAACTCACAAAACAAAACCACTAGAAATAAAACATAACAAGCAAAAAACCAGATCAATTTCAGTAACTACTCAAAGACAAGAGAAATACACTAGTTCAGAAAAAAGCACCCTACTTACTCTGAAGTTTTTCAAGCTGATGATGATCAAGAAAGAATGCATCCACCTGAATTTCCTTCTTCTTCTTTAAAACCATTTTAGCTGATTAAGAAATACCTGCTTAAAAAACAAATAACAAACAAAACAAAAAATCAAAACAACAGGTCACATGGTTTTAAAAAAAATTACAAACATTTCCTACAATAATGGTCTTTTCATTGTCCTACTGTCTTGAAATGTTTGTTGCATTATCTGTGCAATTTTTCTCAAGGAAATAGCTCTCTTTGATTTACCAACTTCAGCTATTTCCAGCATTTCATCCAAAATTCACCCAAACTTCACGATGCAAATAGAAGCAATAGAAAAGGGGAATTGCTGTACACATGACATACTGTCTCACCGAGATTTCACTGCACTTGTTACATCGTTTGTGGCATTTGGAAACATCATACAGAACCGAGGAATTAATGCCACAAAACTTCCCTTGCTCAGTTTTGCTGTTCAAAACTCATTCAGCCTGTAATAACGTCAAGTAAGAACTGTGAAGCAAACCGAACAATTCTGCTATTATGGATGTTACAAATAGCAAGGTCTTATTTGAATGGCAGTGGTGATTTAATATGTGCTACAGTGTCACTGACTCGAAAGCGCGTTATTATGGAACAGCGGAGGTCGGAAGGGGCCTTTGGAGCTCATCTGGACCAACCTCCTGCTACAGCTGGGCCACCTGGAGCCAGCTAGCCAGGCACATGTTGTCCCGGTGTCTTTCGAATGCTTCCAAGCATGGAGGCTCTCCGGCCCAGCTGTGCCAGTGCTCGGCCACCTTCACGCCACACCTGGCGCTTCTCAGAGACCCGCCGTGTTTCAGTCTGTACCCACGGCCCCCTGCCCTGCCACCGGGCACCACGGAATGGAGCCGGGCCACGTTTTGTCCGCGTCTCCTCTGCACACACTGATGAGCTCCGGGAAGCTCTCCAGATCCCCTCTCCCGCCCCACCTGTGGGCCCAACGCGGCTGCCCCCCGCGCCTCCGGCGGCTCAGAGCAGACCGGAGCCGGCCCGCCCGGCCTCAGAGGTGGCGGCGGCCGGGCCCCGCTGCCGCTCCGTGCCCTCCCCGCCCGAACAGCCCCGCGCCCACGGCGGCACCGAGCGCTCGGATGGACGCCGGGCCGGGCCGGGCCACGCCGCCTCCGGCACCCGCCCGGGGCCTCCCTCCCCCCGGCGGCAGCGAGGGCCCGGAGCACAGCGGCGCCCGCCTGGAAAAGCGGCTGCACACAAGCGCCACAGCAGCAGGCAGGGGAAGCACCGGTGCAACGCCGCCCGCCCCTTACCCCCGCAGGCCCTCACCCGCGGCGCCGCGTCCCTTCCCGGTGCCCGCTCCCCGCCCCACCACGTGCCGGCCGCCGCCAACCGCGGCGCGCCCCGCCCCCCGCCCGGCCCGGCCCCGCAGCGGCGCCGCCTCACGCCGGGAGGGCTCGGGGAGCCGCTGCTGCCGGAGCTGCTGCGCGGCGGGGCCGCAGCGGCTGCCGCCTTTCCGTGGCAAATACTTGTCCTAACTAAAAGATGAACCTGCGTGAGGCACCGAGTCACACAATCGATGGGGTTGGAAAATCCCTCTGAGTTCATCGTGTCCAGCCCGTGACCGAACGCCACCATGTAACAGACCCACGGCACCGAGTGCCACGTCCAGTGTTTCCTTAAACGCCTCCAGGGATGGCGACTCCACCACCTGCCTGAGCAGCCCATCCTAAGCTCTAATTTCCCTTACTCTGAAATTTTTTCTAATGTCCAACCTAAACCTCTCGCTACTGCTTAAGGCTGTGTTCTCCTGTCCTATCTTTAGCTGCCTGGGGAAGGGGCCGACACCCACCTGCCTACAGCCTCCTTTCAGGCAGTTATAGAGACTGAAAATGTCACCCTTGAGTCTCCCTTTCCTCCTGGGTAAACAACCTTGTCTCCCTCAGCGGCTCCTCATAGGATGCGTGCTCCAGACCCTCCACCAGTTCCACTGCCCTTCTCTGGACTCACTCCCGAGTCACTGGACTTTGTAAGACACAACTATCTTTCCTTATTTTAAATGTATACGCAACTCTGGAAAAAAATGGTGGTAACTTTGATGTATCCCATGATGACCTTAGCTTGTGTTTCTTGCCCGTAGTTACTCTCCCTCCTCAGTTCCTGAATGTCCTCAGCAGATTTAAAGGGATGCTGTGTCTTTCGGAGCCTAATCTGTCAGCTGTCCTTGCTGCACAGTGGCTGGTTGGCTTCCCTCCAGAGCCAACTACATTTCAGAGCCAGAGGCAGCAAATGCTATTTTGCATCCAACACAAATCAAGCTGCTCTAGTCACAAACCCTTTATCCAAGGAGCAGAAAGAGGCTTGACTACACACTTCATGAAAATTCAATAAACTTCATTTGAAAAGTTAAATAAACTTAAAGTTTAACTTGAAAAGTTAAATAAACTTAATTTGAAAAGTGTGCTCCCTTTGTTTCCTCATAACCATATCTCTTGATCCTTTCCAACAGTCCCTAATTTGCCACCACTTTCACATTTTCTAAAATTCTAAAATTAGGAAACAAACCCAGATTTTTTTTTATATAAGCATTTATATATTAGTAAATTTGCAAGTATCTGAAGGAAGCTTACAAGAAAGATGGAAGTAGACTATTTACAAGAGCATGTAGTGACAGGACAAGAGGAAATGGATTCAAACTAGAAGAGAATAGGTTTAGATTAGATGTTAGGAAGAAATTCTTTGCTGTGAGGTTGGAAAGGCACTGTAACAGGTTGCCCAGAGAAGCTGTGGATGCCTCATCCCTGAAGTGTTCAAGGAGAAGTTGGATGGGGCTCTGAGCAACCTGGTCTAGTGGTAAGTGTCCCTGCCCCCTCCCGGCAGGGGGAGTGGAACAAGATGAACTTTAAGGTCCCTTCCTACCCAAACCATTCTATAATTTTATGATTTTTAGCCAGAAAATTTTTTTTTTCCGTTTTCAACACCTATGTTCTGTGCCTTTCACAATCCTCCCAGGTCCCAAGAATACAATGTATGTAATAAGCACATCATTTGCAAGTGATAGATTATCAAATGGGGACAGCCTTTCCCAAGTCTGTGAGTTGTATCTAGCAAAGACACAACTTTTGCACTCAGTATGAAAATAATTATTGCAAAAGTGACTACTGTAAAAGGGCAGCTCAACATAGCAGTCATGCTTCCATAAAGATTTAAGAGCAGCAATGTTTAGGTAAGGAAAAAGTGGAAAATATAACAAAACCCATTCCTTGCCAATTGATTTTCACCCAACAGTGATTTTCTTAACAATCTAAAGCAGCCAGAGGCCATTAGGGTATGCTCAGGACTTTCAGCAAACTTCTGTATGCCTCTTTAGCACCAAAGGTTCACAGTGCCTTCTGACTTCTGACATGGTCATGGCCAAAGGAATTGAGAAAAGGTTTAACCACATACAAACATATAAAGAAAGTAATTTGAGTTTTTCACTGTTAGTTCATCAAATTTTCCCTGTTTTGCATTCAGCCATTTCAAGGAAACTGACACAGTTATTTGGCACTACCTGTCCCAGTGACCTACTCTAAATGCTGGATTATCTTCAGCTCAAAGAGAGACTGAATGCTCTTAAGAGATTTAACCTTCCAGACAAATCAGACAATTATCCTCATCCTCACTTAGTGCAAGCAAAGTCCCCAGCTCCTTCAGCCCAGTTCAATACCTACATATTTTACATTCACTGTGATCCTCTTTCTACAGGCTGGCCAGTTTCAGGAAACCTTTCCAAAGTTCCAGCTCTGTGTATTCCAGCTCATATTCTGTGACACTATTTCCAGTAACTTTCTCCTTTCCAAAAGAGCTTTGCTCTCCCCAAGTTTTTCCAGTTAGGAGAAACATCAGTGCCAGGGAGCTGTCAGGTAACACCCAAAGAATCCACATTTCCCAGTGCAAGGAAAGCAAAGAGGCATCTAGAGGAATGAAATGATAACATGCAACACCCACACACATCAATTGCTCTGTTCTCTAAGAGCACCAAGTTTCCAGTACTCAAAATACCTTACTCAGAACTAGCTCACACACCAGTGCTCACCAGGCAAGGGTTATGAGGCTGAACTACCTTAAAAAGGTAAGTCACACCATTTTCATAATATCTGATCTGCTGGTAAGGAGCAACAGACCTTTGAATTACTGATGCTGTGGCTGTGCTGTGCTCTGCTGTGTGCCACAAATCTTGCCACAGACAAAAAAGCCTCGTAGCATGAGAAATTGCTAGGGAGAGAATAAAAATCAAGCAAGAGCACATCACTGTGTCACTGCATAAATACACCTACACCTCAAACACTGTGTGCAGAATGTGGTAAGACTGCCACAGGTGAGGTAGGATATGAGGGATGGCCAAAGACAGTGAGGGGCATCTTGCTGTGAAACCCTTAAAGTAAATTCATCACTTTACTCTGAAAGAGAAAATGGAATATAAAAGAAATTTCTAAGAACATTTTTGATTGTCTCTGCAAAAATTTAGGGGCATCAAATGAAACAAGGAGGTGACAAATAAAACCAAATGAATTATTTAAACCATGGAGATCATCATCTTAGGACATTCTGGATCTTGAAAATTATGTTTGTTCAAAAGCAACTGGACTGAATCACAAGAGAAAAAGAACAAACAAGTAATGTTTCAAATGACAAAACTTCTGGCTCACAAAGTCCCTGAACCTCTAGTGACTGGGACAGGATTCTGGAGTAATGACACTTCCCTGGGCACTGTCTGAGGACAACAATCAAGTAAGTGGGCACCAGACTGGCTGACCAGGTACAGCCATTTTCACTGTCATTGAGACATGGGATGTCTCAACATATTTCTGCAAATCAGCAGAAGGCTTTTTTTCCTGAGCACTGGGTTTACGCTCACAAACTTTACAGTTTTGACAAATCAACATTCACCAGGGAAAATTCTCCTCAAAAGAAATAATCTAACCCATACACAGAAACTTTAATGTTTAGGCTGTACATTCTAGCCCTCTTGAGCTATGCCTGTACCAGTAAGTAAAATATTTTATATTTTATGTTTCTTTCAGATGGACATGATTATATGATCATTTGAAAACTCTCAGAAACTGATTATTTAGAGCAATATAGAATTTTGCCACTCTGTGGCGCCAGATAATTAAAAAGAGGTTGAACTTTTAAAGGGAAGCCATGGATCTTCTCATAAACTATAGTTTTCCTAAGTTAAAAAAGCCTTTATTAGTAAGTGAAGTAACTCCAGATTCTTCCATCCAAAGGCACAAAGCACAAATCCTAGAGGTTATTTAGATAAAATGCCACTTTTCTGTCACTGAAAGACAAGTCATAGCCTTGAAAAAGAAACACTTTAAGTCATCTCATAATAATAATAATTGAACAGGAATGATCTTTCTCCCTTCCTTTCCTCCACTTAAATGATACCTTAAAAGTTTTCTGTCAAGAAGATACTTTTAAATTAATTTGGCTGTCACCTGAAAATGATAAATTTATTTATATCACAGTTTTGTAATTGCAACTAGTGTAAAAAATGGGAACCTTCTTCTCTGTTGCAAATATATATGTTACCCTTTCAAAGAATCTACACAAAAACAAACCTACAGACGCTGTATGATCTAAGATTTTAGAATCACAAGATGTTTCCTGGCATACATGTCCAACTGTAGACACACCACTGAAATACCTAACTTAAATGGTTTCAATATTTATCTATGTGAGAAAAGACCAGAAAAAGCTCCTTTTGTCATGAAGGGGTAAGGTCCTGGTCCAGCACGTCAGAATGACGTTCTTCATACGCAGAAAAGTCTCATAAATGCAAAATTTTACATTCTAGTTGCAGATTTGATGACAACTTGATCATCTCTGGAATGAAGCTGGTGGCAATTTTTGGATTAGCTTTCACACCCTAGAGTAGATGTTTTGCAATACAATGTTCATAATACTTTTTAACAAATGAGGTTATTGTTTAACAAGACGACCAGAAACTTAGAACTTACTTTCTTGCATTTAGTCAGTTACAGACACTTAAAAATCTGCAACATCTTCAGCCCATGTGGAGGCTAATATTTAAAATTCACATTGCAGAGAGAAATATTTTTAATGTTCTTTGTTTCACTTCTGCAGAGAGCCAGCTAACAAATGATCACTCCAAAGTGCAAATACCTTGCAGTTTGTTTCTACAATGTACTGTATATCAGTTTTTGCCTTTCTCCACATATTTTCAGGAATGTGTGCATACTTATTACTGCTTGTATGTACCTTCCATCAGCAACAACAGCAAGGAGGAAGAACTCTCTTTCTGAATCTGTGCTTACATGTACAATAGTTTTCTGTGTCTTTGCCCAGAAGATTTATGGCTTTCCCCCTTGCTTTCTATTTACAAAATAAAATTGTAGTTTGTATTTTTGTATTTTGTTCTATGCATCCCAGTTGTTCTACCTTGTAATTCTATTCCCTTCAGTAATGGAACACAGATTTTAGCCACCTCTACATCACAGCTAAGGGCAGTTGAGAGAAAATCCTGAAGATCCCTATTCCTTCTTCTGTATCAATATTGAGAGCTCCATCACTGCAGGGCATTTCTATTACTGAGAGGGCAGTGAAGATGTCAATCCACCAGACAAACTGCAAGAAACCCTCGTGGAGCGAGCAGGCTTTGCTCTCCCTCTTGCGGTCTGAGCACGTCATTCCCGCAGCCTCCCCCAGCTCTGTCACTCTGCATTCAAGGGCTTGGGACTATCCCGAGAGAGCGAGCGTGTCGCTATTCGAGGAAACGATACGGACAAAGTTTTCATTGAACGCCAGGACTGAATAATTTTGTATAGCTCTCATTAGGAACCTGATGATGATTTTGATTCTTTTGGCTAAATCTTGTAATCCAAAGAAAGGGTTTTTTTTCACCTCATGTGTTTTTAATGCGGCCAACACTCTATGCAGGAGGTCTCGGGTGGAACACAATGCACTCCTTGCTAAAAACCAAGTGTGTTTTTAACACTCTTTTCAGCGACCAGTGTTTAAAAAATACACGAAGCACTTAGGAAAGTACCAGCAAATGAAACTGCTTCAGTGAAGTTGTTTGGATACTCTAAGGTCACTGCAAGCGGGTGGAAAATTGGAGCCTGTACTGAACTAAATAGGAAAAAATGAAATTATGTGTATAACCAGATGGGGAATATTTGAGCTTCTAAGACCTGGGTTTTATTTTTTTTTTCCAAAAGAAAAAACTGCACTTTAAATGACTCACAGATGTGAACAAGCAGTTTACTCTGCACACCTACATTATAAATAACCCCCAGAGGAATGGTGCAGTGTGGTTTGTTTATGCACCAGAAGAGTCTGTGAAATATTTTGCCTCCATAAATCATAAGCCAAACAAAATAGAATCATTAAATCTGAGTCCAAATGAACGTGTATAAGGAAGATTCCTCTACGTGCCAGGCAACACACTAATTACTTCTTCCAGATACTTTGTAATACTTCAGTCAGTCCTCTAGAAGAGACAGAGACGGCTGGTTGCCCGAGATGTACCCTCAGCTCTTTTCAGCCGGAGGGGACCAAGAGCCTGCTGCCTGCACGACTCAGCAGCACATGCACCTGCTGCTTTATCCCGGCTGGAACTCAAACGCAAAGCGGGTTGTTACCTATCGGATAGGGCAGCTCAGCGACACCCATTTAGACCGTAATATCCCCAGCATTGCCCCGGGGACCGCACGGTTCCAACCCTCCGGTATGTACTTGACAAATGACCTTCCACAAGACGTGTAATTTCAATTACAGTGAGCTCCAATGCTGGAGCCGAGGAACTGCAGAGCAAGCGGAATGCTTCTTCCTAACATCGTCTCCGAAACTAAGAGGAAAAATTCCTAATTCACAAAGGAACTTTAAAAACGGTGATGGGAAATGGGCAGGCCGTCTCTTCCTGGGACCCCTCCGCCAGCCTTGCCCTCGAAGCCTTCCAGCCTCCAGCCGGGTTCCATCGTCCGCTCCCGGGGACGCCGTCGGGGCCGGAGCACGCGGGGGCGACGGCGGCCACGGGAGCGCATCCCGCCGGCAGCGCCAGCCCGGGACGGGCCCCGGCTCCGGGCCGCTCCTCCCGCCGGCTGCCGGGGCCGCAGGGCCGCGCAAGCCCCGCCCGGGCCCCCGCCGGGGGCGGCCCCGCTGCTCAGTGGCCGCCCGGGCCGTCGCTCAGGCGGCCGCGCCGCTCGCCCGGGGATGGTGGGGCGGGCGCCGAGGGGCGCGGGCAGCGCCCACAGCCCGGACGGCGCCCGGCGCGGCGAGCCACGGCCGGCCAGGTCTGACCTCCCTTTCCTTGCCCCCTTCCCTCCCTTCGCGAGCGGGCAGCGCCCGGGCCGGCCCCGGCCCTTCCCGGCGGGGGTCGGTCCCGGCGGCGGGGCGCGGCGGGACAGCCGGCGCGGTGCCCCCGGTGACACCGGCGGGCGGCGGGTGGCGGAGGGTGATGCTGGGTCACATCCCCGCGGGGTGTCGGGTCACGGCAGGACTCCGGGCTGTCCCCAGGCGGTGTCCCCGCGGCTGGGGACTGGCGTGCCTGAGGTCCCGTAAGGTCCCGTAAGGTCCAGGCTCCTCTTTTCCCGTTGGCGGTGCCCATGCCACATCCCTACCCTCCTCCCGAATATAGAAGAGCGAGGAGAACACAACTCCTAAACAAACGTGCAAAACTGCGATACTTTTGAGATACCTACACGGCTAGCTTTCAGAATTTCAAGAAATTAAATTGGGACGTAGTGTGGTGTCACACTGCTACTTAAAACTTGCTGTCATCAGGAAAAGGACATTAAATGATCTTGTGTGCTTTAATCTTGTTTGCTGCACGCATTTGACACTGGGCAGCCGAGCAGGCAGCAATGAGCTTGAAGGAGGCAGCCTGGCCCCTGAAATCGGGGTTTGTGGGGGTCTGTGCACGGGGCTGGAGCGGGCAAGCACCCACTGACTGCGTCACTTCATGGGAACAACCTCATCAATACCTAGGAAGCTGCAGAAAAAGCATTCCTACATCAGATTTTGAAGGAAGTTTTAAATAGTGCAGGCAACAGTTTGTTTGAGCATTGGATTATGCAAAATGAGTCAAATGGAAAATAAAGTGACCAGTGTTTGGAGGTGAGTAAGGGCCTTGGCCAGCAACAAACCTGAGAATGACTTCCTTGATTCCTACACAGGTCCACTTTGTGTCTCATCATTTCCCTTCTCCAGTCCAATCTTTATGGCACCAAAAATATTTATAAGTGCTGAGTTCTGGTGAAAAGATGGAAGAAATGGACTTGAAATTCAAGAGGTATGGTCCAAATGCATTTAGGCCAGTAAATATTTCTGGGATGGTGAAGGGAATCCACTATGTACTGCACAAACCCATGCCTGTTGAAAGAAAAGAACTTTCCAAACTTTCTCCAGCAGAGAAAGGACATCCAGAACATACGGACAGAATATGAAGCGTTTGGTTAAACACTGCATTTTGTTAAAAACAGAGGAAAACACTGACAATGTGATAAGGAATATGTAATTTTTTTTAACACGCTTCAAAAAGGTAGAACATTGTTCCCTCCCCCCTGAAAGGTATTTTGATAATTTTCAAGCAGACAGCAAAGAAAAGGAAATTATATCAATCCCTTTGGGAAGAATGTGACATTCTGACTTCTTGAAGCCTAGAAAGAGGTTTATAAACTTAAAAAATGAAAAAGACAAATTTAATCTTTCCAGACTTGTCAAACTTGTCTCAATTAATTTTTGATGACATAATTAGAACTTAAGGCTTTAATGTGTGCTTTTTTAGTTTACTTTTCAAAAGATTTAACTTTTTAAGGCTCAGGAGAAGCGGAGGGCTTTGCGGTGGGAACGGGAGCAGGAAGAAGGGGCGGGCTTTGTGTAGGTTTGAGTGCTGATTCAGAGTACTCTATTAAGCCAAGAGAAGATGAACTCATTTTTATCCTCCCTTGGGGAATCAGACAAGAAACAGGAAGTCATTGATTCTAAGTAAGATCATTCACTCTGCAAGTGTAAACAGTGCATTATGTGCCTGTAAATATTTCCAGAACCCATTGGCTTGCTGGAAAATACAAAATAAATTATGACAATCTCTAGCAAAGAACCCACAATAAAAAGTTATTTTCAATCTTTTTATCCATAATGTTTATGCAGTGGAATATTAATGAGTTTGGACATTGGGAAACTACTTGGCTGGACACACTGTTCACTGACAGAAATCCATCTACTCAAATGTTTTGTCTGTTGAAAGACAAACATTTTTAACTCCACCCTGTAATATTGCACCCTATCAAAAAGCAAAAGTTCTTTCATTACTTGACCCGTTTGTGTTTTCACGGCCACAAACACTGAAATATCCCACTGTTAACCAGATGTTGGCCTCGTCCATTTCTGGTTTATGTAGCTGCAATTAGTTAAAAAGGAAAAACCTAAAATATCCTAAATAGTCTAATAACATGTTGCCACTCTTCATTACTTAGGAGACCTGAATTCAGATAAATCTGCAGCTGAAAATACTTCTCCCCTCCAAAATAGGAGAAGCTGCTGCTTGGCAGTGGCACCTTCCTCCCTTGAACAGGGGGATTCTGGACAAGCAGAGAGGATCATGGATTAGGGAAAGGACAACAGTGAGCAGCTTGCTTCCCTGACAGTCCAGGGAATTTTCTGCTAAGCTTAAAAGGAGAATGGCAAAAAACACCAGAGGTGTCTCGGTCACCAAGGAGGACTGCAGTTGAAACGCTTGTCTTTAGAATGTGGGTGTTGTAGGATCAGCTTAGGAAACTATTTTAATAATGTACTTACATCCTAGTGATTCCCTGGGGATTCCTGAGTGGGAGATTCCTGAAAAAGGATAGTTGTAACCTCTGGCTTAGCAGTTTGAATCCCAGCCTGCAGGACCAAAGGAAGAAAGAGCAAAAAATTGAGCAGTTACCTTCAGACAAGTGATTGTGGCAAAATGTTACAAACCACAGTTTTTCTTTCCTAGTTTTCCTTCTAAATTAAGGTATGGAATGAAAGAAACAGGGAGTCTAGGGTATGAGAAAGGAAAGAAAGTTTTGAGCCAGGGTTTTTCACCTGTTTAGTTAAAATGAATTTGAAAGTCACATGAGACATGGGAATTTAGAAGAGAAATAGAAAATATTACTGTAGCAAAGAAAAGTGAAGGACTTTGATCTGTCCTGTGGTGCTTTTCCTTTTTTCTTCCTGTTGTCAAAAACAATGGAGAAGATAAATTCATAGGTGTTGGGTCTCCAGCTGAGGTGTTTCAGGTGGGGCTGCCTCTTCCAATGCAGAGAGGAAGGAAAGTGCTTGAAGCTGGGCTTCTGCAGGCCTGGGATAGTCATGGGAGGGGGGCTCTCTGTGGAGTCACTTACTCATCCATGCTGTGTCAGGACTTGCAGTTTGGAGATCTGTATTAGCCTTAATCTTCCTGTATCAGCCTCCTTCATCATACTGAAAAACAGTGGCTACTTGCCTCTCCTCATCCATGTCCCACTGCTCAGGTGACAAACATGCATTATAACATTATGACTTGTAGTTCTTTTTCTGTTGTGATATTCCAGTGGCCTTCCACTGAATGTTTTTTTTTACATGTTTATTATTTTTGAGATAAATTGGATACTTAGGAGCTATTCAGGCTTTATTTTCAAAGCCAAACCTAAGTGTCCAGAACCCTGAAAAGGCCAGGCCTTTACTTAGCAAGGGAATTTTGGACTGAATGGTTACATTCAGCCATCCACTTACTTTATTAAACTGTCTACAAATACTTGGAATACAACAGAGCCCAGTCCTTCTGCTTACACACAGATGATTTTCTTGGCTTCTCAGACTCAGACCATGATGAGCCAGCTCTCATCCTGAATAATTTTTCCAGAAATGCTTGTCCAGAAGGGCACTGAGGCTAATTTCCAGAAGGCATGAGCAGTTAAATGTGGATAAAAGCACAAAGTTGAGACTGGAACATGCCTCAACCAGGATGTCCTGAGACCTGAAACAGCTAATGCAAAAAGATTGGTTTTCATGTGGGGGGTCCATTAGAGACCATTTGCTCACCTACCTTCACATTTGGAATCAGAAACTTCCATCTTGTTAAGGATATTGAATTTTAAAGGCAATTTGATTAAGCAGAATTTTAAAGGACTTTTAAAAGAGTGGTCTGCCAAACATTTAACTTGCATAAAACCAAATGTGCTACTAACTCACAGGCAGTTACATCTATATAACATTTGCTAAGCAAAAGCTCAGTTCCCAGAGTACGAAAGGATAAATGCAGTAACTGAAGATTAAAATGTGAGATGTGTCTCTGCTTATCAAGGAAAAATAACTGCAGCCATAGGATAATTGAAGAAATTAAAATACAATAAACCTAAATATTATCAACATAGATTTCAGAACTTGATAGTTATGAAAAGGACCTCAGAAAACTAACATACTTTACCATATTTTATGAAACTGCACTTGTGTAAAATTTGGGGGCATTCTTTAGATTTATATAAAATAGGTTCGTATGCATATTAAAATAAAGTCAGACATTAAATACAGACTGAATTTGACATGGGGATTTTCTCCCTTTCTTTTTCCAGCATAAATATGGCTGAACTTTCAGAGCCAGAAGGTACTGTAAACTGGAAGGAAAGATGTTTAACTTTGGAGTCACAGTTAATGAAATTTCGTCTCCAGGCAAGCAAGATCAGAGAACTGTTAGCAGAAAAGGTAGGTCTCATGGGATGAATTTTAATGATGTATAAATTATTTTATTTTATTATGGGGGTCGATCACAAGTCATGGTTTGGGATTACAAGCACTGAGGTTTTTTTCAGAAGGGGAAAAATAGCTTTTTACAACAAAATATATGGAAACTATGTATGTTTAATGCTGTGAAAGAATTTTACACATCAGAATTGCCAGCAAGAAATGTTCATTTTCAAGTAAGAGCACACTGGCAACTCTCCTGCAGAAAAAAATATGTATCCAGTAATCACTTCTACAACACTGAATAATATTTAACACATTTATTAAGTATTTGAGATGTGATTTAAGACACAGAAATAATCACAGAGAAAATCCAGAAGTATTAAGTTCCCCAGTATTCTTTAATGTATCGTATAATTTACCAGACTTCATTTTCTTATAAGAAGAAATCTCCAACATGGCTCATCATCTGAGTCTCTGGTTCCAGAAAGTTGAAAAGTATTGCATCATTTAATTTGAAAAATATTGTTTAAATATTTACTTTATTTTTCAGTGGAGAAACATTTCACTTGGCATATTCAAATATGTGTATCCCAACAGTCAGTTTTCATTGAGCCCATATCTGAAATATAAAATCCCCACCATTTTATTTACCTGATATTATTTTGACAGAACAAGGCAATTAAAAGAGTACAAGAGACAAAGGATCTTAGAGATTTACTGTAACTATGTCATCATTAAGACTCACTTCAGTGAATTTCTAATTAAAATGTTTTATTTTAGTAACTCTTGTATGAGCTAAATTTTCCATCTATTGCTCCCCCTAAAGAAAAATAAAATTAAGATAACTTGATAGTATGTAAGTGAAAATACTCTTATTTTTCACATGTAAGTTAATTGTTCTTCTTTGTGGATTTATCCATTCTCCCTTTGAAACCATAAATACATTTGATCTCCACATTTAGTCCTCTGGGAATCATTCCCACTTTACTATGTTTTGGTGGGGGCAAGAACTAAATAGTATTAAAGCAGGAAGAAACAGATATTTTTGTATTTACCAAGAACTCTGGATGATGTACAAAGTTCCAGATGTGTTCCAGTCCTTTCCTAATAATGCTTAACATTGTTTTCCTTGACAGCTAATTTAAAATTGACAATTGAGAATGTTTCCATGGAGATACCTATCTTAATTCCAGGATCTTACTCAAAGTCCTTTATATCCCTATGTGTCATCTATTGTTTTATTGACTGTCCACTAAATCTTGCTTGTCAGAAAGCTTCTCTTATCCTGAATAACAAAACACCACCAAACACTTTGCCACTTCACTGCTCAGTGTCTGTTACCAAATGTCTCCCTTGAACATCAATGAGCCCTCAAGAGATCTCTGCAGATCTCCCCTGATAGCTGCTGGTCACTGCAGCAAGTAACCAATAATGTGCTATTTTTATTCAGCCCTTTTTGTAATTCATGAGGGACATTCCCTCTAACCAATGGGTTTTTATTTCCTTGAAACACTTTGCAAAATTCAAATAGTTCTAATAACCAGACCTTCCCTATCTTCAGCCTTGGTGATCCCCTCAAACTTCATTAGCTTTGTAAGCAAACACCTCTCTTTTTAAGGGCCACTTTAACTTTTTCTTTACCTATAATACTTATCCACATGCACCCTAATTTTGCTGTTACATTTTCTACTACTTTACTTACTACAGACATCAGACTTACAGATCAAGAGTTGGTTCAACTATGTCATCCAGTTCTTAATTGAATAAAATTTGGCAATTTATTACTATTCATTTCATCTATTCATGGCCTTATTTGTTCTATGAAGGCACTTGACCTCAATTTGAGATGGAAAAAAATGGAATAAAGAAATATAGTATTTTCTGCATTAGACTTATTTTCATTAAGTAGGCATGAAAATTTACAGCAGTATAAAACAACTTCTAATAAAAAACTTTTTTCATAATACCAAATTCCACTGAAATTGTATACTTACAGTTAGTACTCCAAATAGTTCTGCTTTGGCGTAACTAAAAATATTACTGTTAGAACACAGTGTGGTTGAAAACTCTTAATTTTCTCCTAATCCTGCAACTTTTCTGTATGGCAAACTCTTATTGAAGAGGTATTGCAGAATATTAGCTTTGGGAAGAATAACAAAGCCATGCAAAAGCCATCCTTTGAAATTTCATTGAAGAATTTAAAAACAAAAAAAGTTGAAAAAGGAAAACTACCCGTGCCTTTCATTGTAGTTAGCAAAGCTCAGAGATGAGCAAGTTATTATCATCAGTCCTGGGAGAGAATATCCATCCAAGAGTACCAGCCCTGCTGCTGTAACACTCAGCAGATCATGGGATGCTCACACAGTCAGAGCTATTAGATCAGGAGTATCTGTTCTGTCTCTTACCCCATCTGGATCACTGCATTTTGGGATGGAAAGTGACTAAACACTGGACATGACGTTCCTGACAACCTTCTAGCAGCCATTACTACCAAGTTTTATGCAGCTGCTGCTGATTGTAGTTTTGGTAACCAAAAAGTTAAGATTCATGAACAGTACTTCACAAAATTATATAGGTTTTAAGAAAGATTTTAGAAATTCAAATGTTAGCTATTTGACTTTTCACTTTGTTCATTTACAGTTTACATTTACAGGCTCTTAACTGCTAGAAATATCCTCTTAAATTAATAGCAATATATGCATAATCATATAATTTCAAATATCAACACAAAAAACCCAAACAAACAAAACAAGATGGATAAAACCACAACTCTTCAGCACTGTGCTCAAAATAAAGTATTCAAAGTCAAATTCAGCTCTCATCTGTAAGAAATATGGCTCTCAAATAGATAAAAAACTTCAGAATTTATGTTACTGCCCTCTTGTTTTAGTTTGCCTTACCTTTCTCAGAAATTTTAGAAAAAGCAAAGTGATTACAGGAGTTACATGAGAGAAACATTTTCTGTTGAAGACCACAGGTCCAACAAGTATTCAGTTGGGCAAATTCGACATAATACTCTCCAGAGCAGAGCATTAGCAGACTTCATGAAAAATGATCTTTCTCCTTATAGTGCCACTTTGACTTTTAATATGAATCTTTCACTCATAAACTGGAATTCAGCTGGGACATGTATCAAAGTCTGGTCAGAGCTTAATAAGATTTTATCATATTCATCTGCAAATTTAGAAATTTGGCACAATTCAAAAGCAACCATTTTCAAAATGGGCAATAAAATCTTTGCATGTATTTCTGAGTTGATTTCATTTGCCAATAACTCGGTGGTTATTTTTTCACGTTTTAATTTTTGAAATTATACTGACAGCTCTCAGTATTGGTTAAAGGAAAGATAAACTCCTACTAGTTTGAAATTGAACTGTGTGGGATTGTTACTCAAAAATATATTTGGGAAATAGGAAAGGGAGTAATGAAGACCCGATTTGCCAGTAGTTGACAGTCATCCTGATACTAATGACAAAATAATAAAGCAGCTGATATCAGGCTTTATAGGTACTTTCTGGACTTGTTACTTGTTATAGAATGAAACACATTGGCAAATGTGTCAGAAATAATTCTCACCCTTACTTTGATTAGCACAGGCCTTTATTTGTGGTTTTGTTTACAATCATCTCTACTCTATGAAATGTGTACTGAAACATTGAACAATAGCAGCAGACAGTGTTTCACTTCAAAGCAGCAACAAAATCACAGCACTGTGGTGTGACAGACGTAAAACCCTGTGGGTATTATACAATGTAATTGTTGTAGAAAACAGAATGATACTGTGACAAAAACAGGAAGATAAGAGAAATGGATTGGTGGTAATTCTCCAGCCTTGCTCCTCTGCCTGTGTTTGAGAGGTATCTCTGCAAGACAGTATCAGGGAAAGGAGTTTACATCCTATCACCCCATGTGTATGATTTGCCAGAAACTGCCATTGGGTTCTTCCTCCTATACTTGTTGTATAATTTAGTCTAGAATCAGATTTAAATAAGGGATGTCTTGAATCTAGCCATTTCCAATAGTTGTGAGCTGTGTGAGCCCATAAATGTATTCAGGCTGGATTAACTGAAATACTTTTCTTTTACACGAGAAATCAAATATCTTTGCAAAGTTATTTTATTTAAATGGCACCCCTGCAAATAAATGAAGAATTAACATGAGAAGTCTATTATTCTAACAGAAGTGTTGTGATTCAGAAAAACAAACTATTGACTGTGTTCTGTAAATTTAGGAAGTAGTCATCCTTGAAACTCAGCTGAGGAGTTTGAGAAATTTGCATTGTAAATGTGTTGCAGCAGTACAGCTACCAGAGCTTTAATTTTTTTACTGAACTTGAGGAGAAGAGAGAGAAGCAAGGGAATATACAGCATTTTCAGAAAACTTAATCCATTCTCTGTTGTTTGTTTTTAATATTTTTTCATTTTGCCAAGTAAAGTCTATATTTATAAATCTAACATGCAAAGAAAGAAACCTTGTTAAGTTTGAAGCAGAAGCTGCTGCTGTAAGTGGGAGAGGTCTTTACAGGAATTTAAGGAATGATGTTAGAAAGTATCCTAGTAAGCCAAATTTAGGATGGCTGCGAAACTGAGCTTTAAGCAGAAACCTGTATTTTAATGCAGCTTGAGTCTTACGTATGTGGAGAGTTTACAAAAAAACCCTTTGTTAAGTAAAAAATTACATGTTTCTACTGCAAGTTTAGCTTCCAGATGGCATTTCAAGTCACAGGAAAAGTTGGTGACCTTCATTCTTTTCCCAGTAAGTGCATTTTTCACCTACAATATGCATGCAACATAAGGTATAAAGTTGATGTTCTTCCTACCACTAAAAAATCATTTTAGTAGGGGAACTACATAGCTGTGTTAAATTCCCACTTGGGAAGCCTCCACTGAATTTCATCAGACCCCATAAGGACTGAATACGGCACTAACCCAACTGCTGTGTTATGGGCTGTCCAGTAATACTCGAGTTTCCTATGAATGTCTCCAAGTTTGTTTCCTGCAGTGTTGAGGGTCATTATGTTATGCTTTAAGTGGTTTTCAACAAATATAAATGATTATGAGAGAGAATTCTTTTCATATGTTTGTTGTTTTAACCTTCCACTTGTATATTCTCTGTATACATGCTCAGCTAGCAATGAGTGTGTACATCACAAATGTGATATTATTTATGCTTTCTGAACAGATTATGAAAATTGAATGATAATAAATTTTTAGACTAAGTACTATTTTCAGTATATTCCAAAGCTTAAAGCATTTTGAACTTTGTCTTACAAACCAACAGCTAAATCCATATCCCACTGTATTTTTTATTCCTTTCACAGTCCTATTTATGGCATTTCATTTGACATTTGAAAATGAAGCAGATGCAGTCTGTTTTGTTATCTCTGGCATGGCAATTTCATGTTTAATGTTTTTGGAGGAAAAGTCAGTAACTCGTTGGACCTACGCAGTGATTGCCAATATAAAAATTGTAAAAAAGCACAATGAGTATTTCCATTTGCAATCAAAGGATTATGAAGGGTAAAGGGGAGCAGAATACAATTGAACAAAAATTATTTAGATGAAGGTTATTTTTCAGTATTTACTTGTCTTTAAAAATTTTTCTCATTGTGAGGAATAATACAGTTGCAGTTAGGAATGTACAAATAGGAGAAAGCAGGGAGAGTTAAGGAGAATAAAAGTTTATATGAATAGAGTAGTAGGTTTGTTTACACCTTTTTAATACCTACCTTATAGTTTCATTATTATTCCTTGTCTGTTATTAAGTTTATGCTATGCCTTTTTAAAATAGTGGAGCTTTTTTTTGTTTTGTAGTTTTTGTACATCTTAAGACGACATTCTTTCTAAGGAGGTTGCAAATGGAAAAAAAAAAAGAGAACTCAGGAAGCAATAAATTAGTTGTTCTTGTAGAGGCATGGCTGGGTAATAGCATGAAGAACACAGCCTTTGCTGTGAGGCCAGAGGATTAATATCTCCTGTCTGGCAGTATTCACTTCTGTTCCAGCCCACCTAACATGGGGAAGTCGATAGAAGTTGTGGAAACGGCGATAGTGGGTCCTTAGCCAATCTAATAGTTGTTTAGCATTTCACTTATAGGATCTACAAAATTTTGTTCCCCATTTTTGATGGTGAGAACTCTTTTTGCTCATTCAATTTTCATTTCCTCGGGAGTGGACCTTCTTGCTTTAAATACCTGTTGTCTTGTCTTTTAAGTGCAACATGCTGCCATATATATATTTCTGGAATCTCTTGCTCCTTTATCATGGGTTTCCAAAGTGTCCCATACACTTCAATGGCATGAATAAATTCAGTTTCAGTCAAGTTTTCTTTTTTGGAAATGTTGGTTGTGAGTGGTACCTTTGTTTCCCAAGCCATCACCTCTCAAACAGTGGCACATCCTGGTTCAGGAGGACGCTCATGTTTCAGCTCTATTCAGAAGGGAGACAGTTCAGGGAGACACGGGTAGCAGAATTTCCACAATTGCAGTACAGTCATCAGTACAAAACAAAGCAGATGAACATATTCTTGATATATGTTTGTTTTTTTCATGTTAAGCACTGTGTGAGACTTCTTTTTCCTTGCCTGCCAAAGGGCTTTGGTACCTTCTTCCCTCTTGCTGAACAATATCTCCACTCTTTTCAAGATTTTGAATGCTCTGATAATGTCTGTGCTAAGAGTGGCCATCTACCTAATTTGTGTTTGATTGTGTCTCTGCAATTTAACTATCAGGATAAGATCTGAGTTGGGAAAGATGACTACCAGAAAGAAGAAATTTCCTGGTGTTTTACCAGGCTTAGGAAAGTTCTGTGACTGACACTGGGAAAAGCACAGTTACTGAGCCAGCATTATTTGCTGCTCAATTGTCCTTCACTACACTGTCTACTCAAATCCCACTGCTGAATTTAACTTCTAAAAATCTGTATGTTTGCTGGCAGCTGTCCTAGACTACCAGTTCCGGAAAAGTTCCCTCTCTGGGCTTTTCTGTTTTATATTTTTAAGTTATGTAATTTCCCAAAGAAATAATTAATTTGACTACAATGAACTCAACTGATATGTGAAAGATTGTTTTTTGATATGTACTTTTCACTCATTTAATGACCACCAGAAAACCTTTTGAGCTAAATAATTTTTAAAGTCATGTTTAATTATTGAAAAGAACTTGAAAGAAGTAAAATAACTCAGTAGTCTAATCAAGAAGAGCAATAGAAATTTTGAGCCTGTGTTTTTTTCATTTTGGAAACTGAGCAAATAGAGACTGATAATTTTTGGAGGTTTCATTTTGTTCTAAGGAAAGGCTTTTGTGCCAAGCACAGTTCATAGGAATTAGATGAATTGCTAAAAAGGAGAAGTAAGAGAGGCTTGCAATTAAGAAGTGACTTTTGCCTACCTAGGAGAGCAGTGCCAGAAGTTGTTGCAGTTAGAAGTGAACAGGATTGCAGTTCTGCACATGCAGATTGTAGAACTGCTGGTCATCTGCAGAAGTGGTGTGTGTCTGTTTGTGGGGTGTGCACATATGTCTGCACACATAGATGCAACTTTGATATCAAAGAATCAAATTGTTTTTACCCTTCCTACATTTGTGTGACAAAGTAAAAAGGAATTGGTTAGATGGCAAATTTGCAGATGAATGGTTGACAGTGCTTTGTTCATGAGAAGAATTGTAGCCTTTTACCTGTTAATTGGTATTAAAAATGAAGAAGATGGGAGAAGAAAAACCATGGGTGAGCGTTAAAAAGTGGCAGCTTGCAAACTGCCAGGTTGTGAGCCTAAGCTGTGTTGCAGTAGTCATGACCTAGGGGAGCATTCAGGTGAGATCTAAAGGAAATAAAAGGCTGTAGTTTTCTGAATTTAATCCACGTGACTAATTCTTTATCTGAATTTTTTTCATGTAGGAAACAATAACAAACCATAAAATTTCATATACAATACATGCTTGCTCTGTAAGTAGCCTAAGGAACATTTGAGCCCCATTGTCACTTAGCCCTTTTGGGGAGATCTGTGGCAAAAAAGATTAGGTTTGGAAAGCAGTTCTTCATTTGAGGACTAAAAAACTGAGTAATACTTTTATAGGCTTCATATTGTTCTAGGGAAAAGCCATTGTGCTAAAATACAAATTTTTTACTGAAGGCATACTTAATTTTATAGATGCAGGTGGGTCTGAAGTATCATTTCCTAGATTATATAACAAAATGGATTTCTGCTAATAAGTTAAATGCAAAGCTGTTCAATTAAAGATAAATATTTCTAATTATTGTGTTCCCTTCGGAATAAAAAAATCAGTCAATAAAGAACAAAGTATTTCTTCCCCAAGGCATGTGCTCATTCCTTCTTTACAAATGACCTTCTTGTTTATTTTTCTTGTGAAATGTTAGTATATGTACTTTAAATCTCTTTTCTTTAGTTGTTTTATCTATATGGCTTAATTAGGTCATATTTAAAGTTCGTTGTAGCTTATAAAGATCTACCACTGCCCTTATAGAGAATACATAATACACAGAAGAGAAATATCAAGGCAGAAGGAATAATGTTGGAAAATATGGATGGAACATACCTAGTCAGGTTTTTAATAAATGAGTTACAGAACTAGGAGGAATATTACTGTATTTTCCTAAGCTAAACAACTAGAAGAGAGGGCTTTTTGTAAAAAGAGTAAGTCATGCTTCTAGAACAGTTTTACCATTGCTTTTAACTAAAAAATATGTGCAAGGCTTTATATGATTTGGCACAGCATATTGTAAAACATGAAAACTGGGTGTCATCAAAGTCATTGAGAAGCAGATTACTTGCTTTTGAGAAGTACTAACTTTTCTTCTGGAAATGCAGAGATTTGTTAAAATAATTTGGTCTAAACATAGGAATATAGAGTAAAAATGGGAAATCTTGGTTAGATGTAGTAGATGGCAGGCATAATCTCAAATCATTTATAAATTTACCAAGCAGCAAACACACACAAAAAACCTCCCCAGATCTTTTGTCTTGGTAGCTTCTATTAGAAAGCACTTCTAAAATCTTTTTTACTCAATGTGAAAAATGAGTGTGTTCTAGTTGGCAGGCTCTGTGTATTCATCACCTGTTTACATCTACTGGCACCTCTGAAAGATAGTTGGAGGTAGGTTTATCCCTCAATTGCTTCTCCTATTTATTTATAGAAGCAACAATATACCCATGTCTCTGGTTTTGGTAAGTCCTGTGTGATCTGAGAACTGGTAGTTCACTGTATCTAAAACTGGGTAGATTTACTGCTTTTTTTTTAGTTTGGGCTTTTTTTTCAGATGATGAAGTTTTGAAAGGTTTAAGTGCAAGGAAAACAACAGACTCTAAACATATTATTCTCAGATCACTAGAAGTTCTGCATTTCATCAACAGACAAATTGTTCGTAAACATTAGGTTTTACCTCATTTTTCCTTTTTAAAAACTTTGACCTATCATCAACATGTTTGGAAAGGCATACAGAGGAGTGATGCTTTCTTTTTGTTCATAACTGGTTGTATTTTTTCCTAAATGTATTTCAAAAAATCTATGTGATACAACTGTATTGTTTATAATACTAAAAACTAGGAGACACTATATTATACACTGATTATAATGTGAATTTCAAACATGAATGGGATAAATTATGTTGAATATTGACTTGGGTAAAAAATAGGAGTTTGTTCCTATACATCACAAACATTTTTCAGATTTCAAGAAGAACCTAACTACAACAATTTTCAATTTAAAATAAAATGTTCCCTTTAAAATTGTTAAAAAGCTATTTCAAGTAACAAGAAAGTTATAATTTTAATGCTGTAATTTCTCTCTACTACACACTTCAGGAATAATGATCTCTATATATATGTACAGAAATGAAAGTCTATATACACATATATGCATACAAAAGGCATATTTTTGAAATTTGTGAGTGATGACTTTTGAGTTTATACCCTTTGCTAATTTCATGTAATATGTGCTTTAATCAAATGAAAATTTCTTTACTTGCACAAAAATGGATGTATGTTCAACATTTCTGAATACAGCCAAGAAACTTCCAGGTGACCCTTGAAGAGGAATCACTTTATGATTTGCCTTTGTATTGTACAACATTCCTAGTGACTGTGTGTTGTACTTCAATGTCCAGACCTCCAAGGCAGTACACCTCTGTTTTTATTGCTGCCATGTTTCTTCAAAGCATTCACTATTTATTCACATGTGGCATTTCTCTGTTCATTGTTTGAACAAAAATAGCTCAATTTGATGAGTGTCAGATGTAGAGTAGTTATTTCCTTACTAAGTTTAAAACCAAATCTGTTTCTAACAATAGAAACTGTTTTCTATAATTCATTAATTGATGCAGCATGCACTAATCTGTTTTCTGGAAATTGTAAGAGGATTTTTCACTTAAAGACAGAAGGAGAAAGTGCAGGTTAAAGTACCATCTGTTCTTCTGTACCTGTGTTCTTTAGTCAACATGCATCTATGTTTTGTATAATTAAGACTGTAAAATAAAAACCAGCATAGATTATGACAGGACATCTCTGAATTCTTACTGAATTTGCACCTATCCAATGTGGGTGACAAGAACAATTCCTTACAAGAGGTGTGTTGAACTGGGGCATTATTTCAACTTACCTTATTTAGGACATGATAGAAAATTAAGCTTAAACATATATCACATGCCAAATGTTATCAATAACATGATGGCCCTCCGTGTTTCTCCTGGGAAGTCAACTTTATGTCAGCTGATCCTTTACAGACTGTAGTTCATTTGAGCAATGTCTCACCTAACAGCTAATAAAAAACATGATCCAGTGATGCTGGCAATTTGCTGAGGTGTATACAGAAAGAAGTTGGTGGGGCAGAGGTCTGGTTCAACAGATCTTTCTTTTTTTCAAATGGAATTCTTTATAAAGTCAGAGTTGGTTGTCAGTATTCAGGATGCTGCCACAGCTGAGAGTTCTGTGTCTGACATTTGCCTCTGATTGTGGATATGGCTGCTGTTACCTGCCACATCCATCCTCAGGTTAAGGATTTTTCTTTTTATTTTTATTTGAGGATCTTAAGCTATCAATGCATGGTCTGAAATGGCCTTCATAGTCTTTGGGTACAGAGGATTTAGCACAGCATTTTATTCTTGATGAGTTTAAAGCATGACTTGATTTAAACCATTAGCTATTCAACCAGGCTTGTATTTCCCCCTTCTCAGTAATGCTGTGATCACTGTTGAGAAATTTGTCATTCACTTAAGAAGAAGGTTTGAGGTTACATTTTGTTTGTGAAGAAAAATTCTTCCCTTAGAAATTGTTCCAATCTTTTGCCCAGAATGTTTGATAGCCTTCAGAGTATTCTATGGTAGTCATTTCTTCTGTTTAATTCACAGGCTTATAAACAAGCAAAACAGTCAGAGTATAGATGTAAATCTAATTTTTCAGGAAAACCCATCTGGTGATTATTTATACAAAAGGCAAAACCCATGTTTTTAACGTTTTGTTATTGTTACAGTAGACCCTGCAAAACAAACCTATATAAACTCTAAATAATAGGAAAATCAGGACTCACTCAGTAATTATTATGCAGCACCACAATTATTGAAACGCTGGCAAATTTAATTTTAACAGATGTGCTCATGTTTGGTAACCATTATATTTGATCATGTTTGGTAGCCATGATATTTGATTGGTGATTTGCACCAATCCAATGTGGGTGACAAGAACACAAGAGGTGTGTTGAACTGGGGCATTCACCATGTTGAACTGCTGAATAACATGGATTGCTTTTTATTAACAGGAGTCTCCTAAAAGAAACTGAAAAACCCTGTAGAAATTTTGCAAATAAAATCTCACATTTAGTTGTTGCCAGGAAGCTGACTGACATAGCCATATTGTGAGACCACACAAGGATTCTTAGCACACCTTCTTGAAACCTTCAATAGTTAACTATTGAAGAGGCAAAACCAGCCTTTGTTCTTCCCTTTATAATCTTGGAATGATCTTTCACTTGGTAGTATTCTCTCAGCTTATTTGACTCCTGGCTTTATGTTCATCTTAGCAACAGATTTATTCCAATCATATTCTTTGTCCCAGTATCTACATGAACACATTATTCTGTTCCTGGTCCTGTGCAACAGTGTGTGTTCCTGACAAGAGGTGCACTGTGCAGGGTCAGTGCACAGCTGTGGAAGGTGCCTTCAGTGCACTGGGTTCTCCAGGACTCCAGTGGTTGTGTAGAAGAGCAGCAGAACACTCAGAGATCATGAGATGATGCTGGAGATCCCAGCTGTTTGCAGCTTTAAGCCAAGTTGGAGCTGGTTGCACTGCAGTGGCAGCTGGGTGAACTTGGCAAGCAACATTTTCAGGTTTTAATTGCATTTACTAAATCTGTCACATTGCTGATACTGCCTTACAGATGAAATGTCCTTAACTTATGGAACATGAATTGCCAGTTGCTGCCATGCATTTCCAAATTGCCTGTGAAAGTGAATTTCACAATATAAATATCTGAAGTTTTCTGTCATAATATTATAACTTCTGTCACAATATTAATAGTTTTCTGTCCTAATATTAAGTCAGAACATTATAGAGTATTAGTTCATTATTAGTACCTGCACTTCCACTATGTTTAGCACAGTGCCTTTAGTCCAGTGAAATGTTAGCTGACCATATATTCAGAAATAACCACAATTTCTGAATCCCAACTCACTAAAAAATAAATGTCTGAAAAATGATATTAAAGTGAGTCTTGGGAACCAAACTTCTGTTTAAATGTAAAACTAAAAAGACAGATGGAAAGCAACCTTACAAGTCAAAATTCCAAAAATGAAACTCAAAGTTAAAATCTTAACATGAGGTCATTTAAATATGAAATTAAATATGCGACCAGAGAGGAACAAAGAAGGCTTATCTCCCTGTCCATCTGGCAAATGAATGACTGGGAAGATCATATCCTTAGAACTGTTCTTGCAAAACAACTCACTGGAGACCTGACCATAACCATGTGGATTGTGAAATGTTTGTTGCTCTTGTATCAGTGGTGTGTTGTGGTATTATTATAATGTAGACTTTGGGGTTTTGTATTGTATGAGAAAGTACTGGAAGGTGAGTCATAGTTGCTTTTTTTTTTTCTGTTAGTTTTCTGTTTTTTTTCTGAAAACTCATTTTCTCCATTTTTAGTTATTGATTGATAGAAAATGATGATTCTGTCCTTGTATGGATATTGTGCTAAAGGTTTCATGTGACTAGCAGCATAACTGGGAAGAGAAAAAAAGAGATGGAGAGTGAAAAAGAAACTGAAAGATGCCAGAAGTTGAGTACAAACAAGACAGGATGAAACTGATTATTTTAAAACCATGCAGTAAGTGAAGAAGGAATAAATGGGTTCCATTTGCATTACTTGCATCAGATGCTTTTCTTAGAACAATTTTCAAGCTGAATACTGAGTATGGCAATATTAATTATTTGATGAACTGAGGTCTTATCTAGATATTTCCTGAGAACCACTAAGCCCTTAAGTCATGGAATACCTTATGAATTTTCAAGTGTTACTTCAAACCAGGGCTTACTTTATAAAAAAAAGTCAGCAAAGTCAGACTAAAGGGCTGTAACGAAATGTAACAAAATGTAAACAAAGTATATCATTCTGGCCTGTTCTGTATTGTTTGGAAAAGCCTTCAAAATAAATCCTGTAAAATGCAGAGGTTTTCCAAGGCCCTGGGCAAAGATTGAGCCCAGGATTCATCAGGCATTGCTGTAAAGTAAGAGATCAGGGTCTTCTCCTCTCAGAGGTGACCTGCACTTCTCCATGGACACTGCTCTGTCTTCATCCACTCTGCTGTGGAGCACCTGAGGCCACCTGTCCCCTCTGCCACATCCTGCCTTCTTTCATGCAACAGTGGAGAAGTCTGGGACAGTCCTTGTAGTGTATTTCTCCAAAACACTAAATTTGTCAGCATCAGAAGAATTAGCAGCCAAGTTCCCTCTACTCTTGCCTCTTTTGGAAGAACATGAGGAAAGTTTCAGGACTATTGTCAAAGGAATTTCTGCTCTTGGTAGCAGGGGAGAAAAAGCAGTGTGTCATATGGCAGCCAGAGAATTAATTATGAAAAAAGGTGTATATATTTTTTTCTGTTGAAGAATATTGACAATGTTTTAATACAGTCACGATGGTGAATTCTTTTCTCAGTCTGACACACACAGTTTATCCTTTTATTTTTATGTTCCTGCCCACCACGTGTCCCTTCCTTTTTCAAAACAGACCATGAAAATATATTTTTCTGATGAGAGGCAGAAGATATGGCCATTTAACTGTATGTTTTTATACATCTACAGATGCAGCAGCTTGAGAAGCAAGTTCTAGATGCTGATCGTCAAGCAGAGAGAGCGTTTCAGCAGGTATAAATGGAATAAATATCTCCACTAGCTGTGTGCATGTGGTACTTTAATGAGGTGAAATTCAAAAAATTGCTTGATTTTTAAGTACTTCTAAAAATGGAGAAGAAGACAGTTTCCTTTAAAGTCTATTGATTTGTCTTAACAGAGAGTTTTAACACCTTTCTTTGCTCACTATTCAATTCATTTCAATAAAGTCAAAGCTAACATCACAAACCAAAAGTAGATACATGGAATGAGCTTCTTCATTGGTGCATCATGAATTTTTGATACATGGTGAATGTGGAAACAAAGGGGAGAGGAAACAATGGTCTGTTTTAGAAGATCTGTAAGAAAATAAAATCAGGCTACCCAATACAGCATCTAAATAAAACTGTTCTGTGTTTGTTCCTCTTGTAGAAGTTACATCGTTTAAAGAATGGGATCATAGCTAAATATTTAACTGAAGTTGCCTTTTGATTCCAAGTGGCAGACTTAAGCTACTGTAGACATTTTATGAACATACCTCTGGCATCCCTGAAACATTCCTCATATCTTGCTGTGAGACAGATAGAAACTGAAAATTATAAGACTAGAATGTTCATGTACTAATTTGGAGTTAGAAAACATTCCTGACTACAAGCCAAGTATTTTTAAGCAATTATTTAGAATGCTACCGATAATTTCCTGGGGTTTTTTATAGTCTGCAATTGTTTATTTATTAAAACATTGTTTACAGCTCCCTGTAGATAAATTGCATTCTTCCCATACTGGTGTTTCTAAAAGCTTCTGTGTTACAAGACTAGAAGCCTCTCACAGATACTAACAAAACCTGTGTAAGATCTTTCAGTGCTTTGCCAGTCCTGTTGGTATTACATGAATAGGAAGATGTAAGGAACTGTGTGGTTTCTTCTCAAATAGGCTTCAAAACTTTGCAGGGTTGTCTTGACTCTTAAGTGCAGAGGCAATTTTAAGTTTATTTCGTGATTAAATTACTAGCTTTGACTTGGAGTGTTATGTTCCTTAAACTTTTATATTTGACTTTCCAAATAGGTGCAGATCATGGAAGAGAAATTAAAAGCAGCAAATGTTCAAACAAGTGAATCAGAAACCAGGTTGTATAAGAGATGTCAAGATCTGGAGATCCTGATACAAGATAAAAATGATATAATACAAAAATTGGAGCAACAACTTGAAGAACAGGTTAGGAATAATTGTGTTAAAAAAGAGAAACATCAATCCCCTTTTTAATTATACAAAATTAGAATAAAAATTTAGATCAATGGAGGACAGAAAAGTTTACCATTATTTCTGTTGTTTGATTAAAGAGGTTCCCATTGGAAGTATATAATTTGAATAATGTTTATTCCTTTTCAAATTAAGCTCTGGCTTCCATTGAAAGAACATGTGACCTTTAAGAGGGGAAAGATGATATTCCTCTTCACTGTCCCCCCTGAAGAGCTTTCATTCTCACTAGAGGAAAAAGGAATACCAGCCTTTGTGAAGACTCTATTCCTCATTTTTTAAAAATCACTATCCATTACCCAGGAGCCTGAATTACTTCAAGCAATCTTAGGATTTGTGTCTGAAGATACTACTCAGGCAGATGATATTACTCAGTGAAAAATATGCTTATGTCAATTTTTTCCAGAAGCAAATAAGACTGCAAGAAGCAAAAATCATAGAAGAAAAAGCAGCTAAAATAAAAGAATGGGTGACAGTCAAGCTTCATGAGGTATATATAACTCTTGCTACAATACTTACACAGGAAATATAATGGTGTGACTGGATATTCCTTAGACCTTTTGGCTGTTAAAGGCCTGCTGCCTTGGAAACATTGCTTCCCAGTTTCATTGATTTTCTAGTTATTTGCTGGAAAGAGGAGATTGAAAACAACAGCACAGAGAGCAGAGTGTCCATGTCACCTAAATTCTGATGTCTGATTTGGTCAGCCAGTATGATCTGGGTCCTCTTTCTGGAGAAAGGACCCAGCACTGGTCTCTGAAATGTCAACTTCTCCACTAGCTGAGAGAGCTTAGCTGGCAAACTCAGCTTATTCAAGCAGATGCCTGAAGTGTGAATAATCTCCAGAAAGCCGACCAAGCCTGCTGGGGCCTGGCAGAAAAAAGGCCTTGATCATTTTTTATTTCACAATGCCCACACTGCTCTTAGTCATGAATAGTTTCAGGGACACCAGCTCTAGTTTCAAGAGACCAGTTGTCTCCCTTTTTCTCTGCTGTGGTAAGATAACCATGTCTCTGCCCTGCCTAAAGCTGTCAGCTTTGGGGTGCAGCTGTGCTTTCTCCTCCCTGGATGTAGAATTCAAAGTTGGCTGTACAAGTTAAAATCTTACTCTCTTGTAGTTAACTGGAAGTTATACTCAAGTCAAAAAACAGTTAAGTTATTGTTTTTGAAGTAAGAAACTAGAAGGTTATTACATAAAACATTTACTTTTCATCTCTGAGGGCTAAAGTAAATTATTTAGAATTAATTTAATAAAAATGCCATTAAATTTAGCTAAAATTACCAGGGAAAAGTTTGGACAAAATCAAGTATGACTCAAAGTATTTACTTGCTCTTTATGGAAAATCTCAAGCCAGTTTCACAGATGTGACTAAGTGTCACTCAGTGGGAAGTGGAATTACTGGCTCCCTTCTTTGTGGCAAGGGATACTCAGATTCAAATCTGTTTGCCTAATCTGGGGCAGGAGTTTGAACTAGCATCTTTTACCTCCCACTGGGGGGCTACAGCAATGGGTTGTTGGTTTTTTTATTTCCTGTACAAACACTTTTGTTTGGTATAAAGTTTGTTGGCACCTGTTTTGGTTTTTTTTCATTTTTGCTGTGGGATAGTAAGGAGGCATTAGGACTAGCATTCCTACTGATTCCTCTGCTCACTCTTGGTTTTGCCAAGTGGCACAGGAGTTTGTAATTCTAGCCTTCCGCTTTTATTAAAAATGCCAATGCAGTTTTCTTTTTCCTCTTATTTATTAAGGATTTTTAAAGCAGTCATGGGTTTGCTTGGTTGGGGGAATGATTTTGGCAGAATTGAGAAAATAATCATTGCAGGGAATTTAGTTGTTCAGAATAAAGAACAACTCTAAATAAAAGAACAACTCTAAATGAAAGAACTAATTTAAATACCTAGAGTAGTATTTAGAGTAGCAGAGAGGAGATTATTTGAACTAGCTCTATCCTTAGATAAGAAGAAATTCAGAGAAAACATAAAAGATGTAATGACTTTAAGATTTGTTTCACCAATGGATGAGATTACATTTATCTGCTTTTAGTTAGAGGTGGAAAATCAGAACCTTCGCTTGATCAACCAAAAGCAAACCAAAGAGATGAAAACAGTACAATCTAAACTGCAAGGTAAATGTACAAATCTTCTGAAAACTTCTCTCTCTATGGCATATTTCTTTTTATTCCCTATTAATGTGTGCATCTACATGATTGAAAATATTCTGTGAAATCACAAAGATCTCAGAGAGTATGAAGTGACATCAGAGTGACTGCACATGAAGGTGTTAGGAAGGAATCATTTGGTTTTATGCTGAAAAGACACAAAGACAAGGCACAGCTGGTATTAGTGGGGTGAATGAGTACCTCTGTTACTTAAGAGGTTCTGCTTACTTAAGAGTAGTAAGATCACTTACTTAAGAAATCTTAAGAGTAGTAAGATTTTACTGGATTTAGGACAGATCTTTGCTTTCACATCTTTACAGCATAGGTGGTCATAAAACTGTTAAAGAACACATGAATGTCAATCTGCATTTGCTTTTTCCAGCAAATGGTCAGCTGGGAATCAGAACTCCAATCAGATATTTTTAGTTACTACCTTAGACTACAGTGATCCACAATCTTAATTCAGACCCAGTATCACCAAGTTTGTTTCCAAATGGGTATAATAAATTTAAAACTCATGAAGTGTAAATAAAAAAGAGAGGAATATCCCCTCCAAGAAGCATTAATATAAGATCAAAGTTGAATTTTATTCACCACCATGTTGCCTGTTCACCAACTTAAGCGTGTCTGAAGGTTCCCTTGTCCTCTCCACCTTTGGTTGATCTGACAATTTACTATCATATGAAAATTTTGTTAATTTGCTACCTACCCCTCATTTCTTGGTAATGTATCTTACATATACATGTAAATACACAGATATTTAAAAATGTGTGTAGAGGAGTGTGTACACACATAATATGCATAATATATGAGAATAGAGAAACTTACAAATTCATATACAATATAAAGTTTTTAAACTAAAATGCACTTTTCTGTTAATGAAGAAACCAGATAGTTTTGGTCCTTTGCTATCTTTTGATAAGTAGCAACATACTTCTTCCATACACTTCTAGTCATTCTCTTCTGAGAGATCTATTTCAAGGCTTTTTGAGACAAAAACTTTGGTAGTTCGCAACACACAGTTACTGATATGCCCAGAAATATTAAGAAATTTATTACCGTTTGCAGTTTCCATGCTGGTGAAAGGCTATAAATTATGAACACGTGGTACTGTTTTAAACAGTTTTACAGGTAGGGTAAGGGCCTTTTGTTCCTGGATCCGCCACAGGGATTTTTATGAACAGGGATGGACTGATTTCATGTTTGAGGCAGTTCATCAATTTCTGCTTTCACTTTTTCTTGAAGTCCTCCTCCATATAGACCTTCTAAACTTGGTAACTTAATCTTCTGTATTTCCTATGAAATTGTTAAAAGATTTTTTCTTTCTATTATTATATCAATCTTTAAGAACTAGAAACATTACTCTGGGTTTCTCCTGCTACAGGGAGATGTCAAGTAGCTTTTTTTTTCCTATAATACATTCTTATCTTTTTTTTTTTTTCTAAATTTTAGTTACCTTTAAAGAAAAAAACTTTGCACTGTAAAGAGAAGAGTTGCATAGCTTGTTGTATCTCCCTAACACAAGACTTCTGAATTACTATTCTTCAGAAGCTACTGGTAAGAAATCTGTTACTTCAACACAAAAGCCTGGAGAGTGTCAGCGACTAAGCAGTTTGACTTTTGGATGCTTTTCAAATAGAGCAAGAAGTCCTCAACCATCTCCTAAGCTTGAAGAAATAAGCAAGGCTTCATCTAAGGAGTCAGACTACCCTGAGGGCAAAAACATGCCAGGTACCTTGTCATCAACACTGCTATTTTTATTCTGACACAAGCGGGAAACTAAAATCAACAACTCTGTCAGTGCATCCAAATCAGCTTGTTCAAATTGCATACCAGCACTGTCTCCCTCTTCATTGCTACTCTTCTATTACTAGGAAAAAATCATCCTGTTGAGCACTAGAATCTCTGTAATACCACTAATACATTATCTGGCAGCATGCAGAGGCTCCTGGGTGCTTTGGCTGCAAAGTAAAGATGTGGTTGTGACCTTTGTGTTTGCTCTGGTCCTTTGCTCAAATCCCTTGTACTGTTTATGACTTCAGTATTTTCTCCACAGTTAATCATGGTATCCAAAATGGCAAGCTGAGGTCTTTTGAAAACTGGAAACTGAAAGAGATCCTATGAATATTTTGTGTATTTATACACAAAAAAAAAAAAATTACAGCAAGTTCATTATGAAGGTGGCTATGTATTATACTTTCTATTTTTACATAGGAGGGAATTGAAGTAAGAGTGATTTTTTTCAAGAGAAAGGATAAGACATAGAACTTTAGGCTTGCCTAGATGGAAACAGATAATTTTGGGGACTTCATTACTTTAATGTGTGTGAAATTAAAATCTTTGTCTTATTCAGTCCACTTTAACTTCACACAGGTATTTAACACAGATTTTTCCAAGTGTCTGTGTGGAAAAACCCTAGTTCTTGCATCCAGTTTAAGTTGGGAACATGCAAGCCTCACTAACATGTAGCAAGCTCTCGCTCTCTCTTGTAAAACCAGGTAAAAGCAAAGAGCAGGAACAAAGCTATTTTTAACACAGCGTCTTTCCTGAAGTACTTTCCATGAGACTCTTGTGTATTTTAAGCATTCACCATTGGGAATACAATAATAGCTTCCAGAATAAATTTCTGTGTATAAACACTGTAGAAATGCTCAGAATACTTGATTTGTTAATGAAAATCCTTTCTGACAAGCTTTATTAAACTTTAACTTTCCTTAGATTTAACAAAGCAGCTAAATTTGTATGCCCTCTTAAGTAGTTGGCTTTTTGTTAGTTTTATTTGTTTGTTTGTTTTCACACATACATGGCTTTAAAATATGCCTCCAGTCTGCTTATCTTTATATTTATTGACATTTTTAGTTCAGGTAGAACTTTGAGTAATGTTTATTACAGTTTTTTGGCAAACTTAATTTGCATTCAGTCACATTAAAATTTATGATATTTTTCTTAATGTTTATTATTTACAGTATTAAAAACCATAAATGTTCTCATGCATTTGAAATTATTACCTACTTACTACTTGCAGGCATGATGACAAAACCATTTATCAGCCAGGTTTGCTAAAGTAATTTTCTCATGGTCATTATATTCCTCCTCCAGAGAAGGATATCCTGGAAACTACCTTTGCTGGTCCTGTACACGAGACAAATAAAGGTCAGAAGTCATTGCAACAAAGTTCCTCTGGTTCAGAGCAGAACAAAAATGTGAGAACAAGCTGCTCATCCAAAGACATAGACAGTGACATGTCAAAGAACTCATGCACTACTGGGAGTGACTGGAGCTCAGATGAGGATGGAGGAGACAATAAAGGACTGAAATCCAGGTGTGCATCAACTCTTTCAAGCCACACATCTGAAGAGAATGCAAGGTACAGTAGAGTGGGAAGTGAAATGTATTTGACAGCATCTGATGACAGTAGTTCTCTCTTTGAAGAAGAGAGTTTTGATGTTAAGAGGACTCAGCAAAAGAAGCTATACTCATGGCAGCAAGGGTCCCAAAGAAAAGGCCTGAACAATCCGAGTGGAAAGTGCAACTCTGACTTCACAAGGAAAAAGAAAGACCAAGACAGTTCTTCAGATGAACTGAATAAGAAATTTCAATCACAGAGGCTTCATTATTCATCCTCATCCAGTGAGGCAAATACCCCAAGTCCAATTTTAACTCCTTCTCTGACACTCAAACACCCAATTCTAGCAACTTCTGGAGGTTCTCAATACACAACTCCATCAGATTTTCCCTCAAATTTGCCACATCCAGAGTTACGGACTCCTAATGTCTTTAGTCTAAATTCAGTGTTAGCAAAGAAACACCTAAGCCAGCCCCAGCTGAGTTCTGACAGAATGTTTGGAAGGAACAGAAATGCCATAAGCATGATCCGTCCGTGGAGACCTCAGGAAACAGACATAGATCTGGTGGATGGAGAAGATGCTGATATTTTAGAGAAAATGGAGATTAGCTGTGATGAAGGAGTGTTTACCTATGACACCACTGAAGCGCAAAATGCTGAAGCCCAGGAACTTTGTGACATGACAAAAAAGGGTGCTAGCAACAAACCTCCAACGCCTCCATTGCATCGATTTCCTTCCTGGGTAAGTGTGCTTATAGGGATTTTTCCTGCTGGCAAAACTAACTTATTTTCATTACTCTCTTCTGTGATTTTTTTGCCTCTATTTTAATTACTTTCTGTGTATTGACAAGACAGGGCATTTACCTTCATCAAAACTACAAGCTCAGAATCTAGTTTTATTTTCAGCACAGTACTCCTGCCACTGAAAAACATAGTCTCTATTCTATAGACAAACACAGGTTTTTTCATGTGACATGTAAGTTATGTATGTCTTCTTGAGTGTATCCAAGGATGTAACGCTTATGACTGCATTTATTTATTTATCTGAACACTAACACAGCCCTAGAATGGTGCCCTTGCTGTAACCACTGTACCACTCACAATCTAGACAATTAAGTTGACAGCAGACAACTACAAATTACAGAAGTAATTGATCACATTTCCAAGTAAAATTTTATAGTCAGGACATTAAAATAGATATTAATGTCTTACACAAAATCCAAAATTAACTGTGTTAAAATGCACTAATTCTGCAGTTTCAGTGTCAGAGATTTCTTAATTAATAATTTATTAAATATATTTATTAATTATTATTCAGAAATAATACTTTATGTTACAACTTCTCTATATTTTAGTGAACGTTTTGCATTATACGTTTTGTTATTGTAGCCTTTTAACACAAATAGTCAAAAAGTTGTCTTCTAATGGCATTTCTCTGCTCCTAACACACAATCTTCCATTAAAAAACATTCTTACTAAAGCTTCTTTGGCACCTGATAATAGTATTTTTAAGAGTAAGTTACTTACATTGTATGAAAAATGTCGAGAAAGGCTATGGCTATCAGTGTACAGCACAGAAAAGGATGCATTTTTTCAGCTGCTATTGACAATGTCATTTTAGGAACAATTTTATCACATAGTTGCACTAACACAAAGACTAGGAGGCTAAACAGAACAAAAGTAATTGTTGTATTTTAATTATCTACTATCAAATCCATTCTGCTTGTATAGGAAAGTAGAATTTATGCTGTAGCCAAATCTGGTTTAAGGATGTCTGAAGCTTTCACCATGGAATCTCTTAATAAAAGTAAGTGGTTTAGCTGTTCATTGTCTCATCGACAAAAGTTCTCTTCTTATGGTAATTTGTGAGCAAGGACCTTTAAAATATTTTTAGAAAGGTTTAGTTAGCAGCTGTTTAAAGCCTAGAAGATTATTGATTATCTTCTGGTACCTCACATCTTGACTTTGTACTGAATTTGTACTTTGTTAACTCCAGTTTACCTTGCATTTCACTACTTTGAAGAATCTATGCCAGGTACCAATTTTAAAAAGGCTAGTAGTGTTCGTGACTGCAATTTTATTTATATCTTTAAAAGCATTGTAAATTTCAAAAAGCTATAAATCTCACATCCAAAATAGTTCAAGAGTTAGTTTGCTTTTTATAGCAGTTATACAATGCAAAAAAAAATTTTTGTTAATTAGGTGGTGAATTAGGAAGGCAATTTATAAATTTTGTTGCTTTTTTAGATGCTGTTTCACTGACTTCATCTTCCATATCTGGATTATATACTTCTCTGATATATAAGAACATGACCACTCCTGTCTACACCACTTTGAAAGGGGTAACTGTATTACTGTTTAAAGAAAATTTTAAAGTACCATTAGGCTTCACATCCAGGAACTTGCTATTTCACATTTGATACTACCATGCCAAATATGTTGTAAGTTGATGTATAGAGATCAAAGACCCCCAGAAGTAACAGAAATGTCAAATAGCTGGGGGAAAAAAAAATACTGCCTATAAAATGTTACTGGCCTAGGTCAATTCTTCTTAAGTTCCTTGCTGATTTTTTTCCAAAGGCTTGTTAATTATTAAGCAGAACCACATGGCGTTCAATGTCATAATTAAAAGTGTGTGTATGTGTAGAAATGTCTTTGTGTCAGTGCCAAAGCTGTTTCTAGTCACACAGCCAGCAGTCAGTAATCACAGCATTGTTTGTCTTCTGGCAGCCTTTTGTAATTTGGAAAGACCCATGCCTTGAGCTACCTCAGGCTTCTGTTTTAAAGTATGGGTGTGGTTGAGTATGCAGAGGGCAGAGGGAATTGAGTTTCAAGTTAATATTTTTGTGCCAAAACTCACAAATCAGGCAAGAACAGCTCTGAGTACTGTGGAGCCAGCAGAGGCCTGCCACAGTATGAGGGAAATGACTGATACCCTTTATGCAAGGTATCAAAGGATGTTGTGTTCACTTCTGCAGAAAGCAACTCAAATAAGCAGCAGCCCATTTCTAGATGAGTCGTCGGGATCTGAGGAAGAAGACAGCTCTCGGTCCAGCTCAAGGACTTCCGAGTCTGACTCTCGGAGCAGAAGTGGTCCAGGGAGTCCTCGGGCTATGAAACGAGGTGGGCAAAACCATAAGAACAAGTAACTTCTGGGAACTTTGGAAAACCAGGCTGTTTACATGATTTGCTTAGGAATTGATTTCTTCACTAAATAGTATGGACATCTAAAAACTAGGCTCTCAAAGCCCAGATCTGTTACTCAGTCAGGAGAAATGGCTTTATTGCTGTTATTATAAATACCTTTTAAAGGCATTAATCTCATTGTCAAAAGGGAAAAGTGGCTTGTACATTTAAAGCAAAAAGCACCATTCTAGACTCTGTCATGCCAAGGAATTCCTGTGACTTTTAACTGTAGAAAAATAAAAGTTACCTA